>NC_062552.1:81927774-82227774 GCF_016906955.1 Phacochoerus africanus
ACCTCACTTTGCCTCCATTAACCCTTGTCTTAAGACATCAACTGATCCATCATAATGATGAGGAAAAATAAATGACAAGGAGACAAGGAAAACAATGGGAAATATCAATGAAAATTTAATGAAAGGATAAAAACAGTTGATAAACCTTTAGAAAGAGTCATGGAGGAAAAAAAAAGTAGGAGAGGGCTCAAATCAATAAATTCAGAAATGAAAAAGAAGTTGCAACTGACACCACAGAAATACAAAAGATGTTAAGGGACTACTTCAAGCACGTATATGCCAATAAAATGCAGAACCCAGAAGAAATGGACAAATTCTTAGAAAGCCACAACCTTCCAGCATTGAACCAGGATGAAATACAAAATACAAACAGACAAATAACAATTACTGAAATTGAAACTGTGATTCAAAAACTTCCAACACACCACAGTCCAGAACCATATCACTTCATTGATAAATCCTATCAATCATGAAGAGAAGAGTTAAATCTATTCTTCTGAAACTCTTCCAAAAAAACTGCAGAAGGAACACTCTCAAGCTCATTCTATGAAGCCACCATCACTCTGACACCATTATAATGATACCACAAAAAAAGAAAATTACAGGCCAATGTCACTGATAAACATAGGTGCAAAAATCCTCAACAAAATACTAGTAAGCTGAACCCAACAATATATTGAAAGAATCATACACCATGATCAAATGGGATTTATTGAAGTAGTAAAAGATACTTCAATATACACAAATCAATGTGTGATACAGCACTTTAATAAACTGAAGAATAAAAACCATATAGTCATCTAAATAGATGCACAAAAAGCTTTTGAAAAAATTCAAAACCAAATTATGATTTAAACTCTCCAAATATTGGGCATAGAGGAAATATACCTCAATGTAAAAAAAAGGCGACATAACACAAACCCATATCTGCTATCATATTCAATGGTGAAAAACTGAAAACATTTCTGTGAAGATCAGGAACAAGGCAAGGATGTCCACTCTCACAAATTTTATTTAACATAGTTTTAGAAGTCCTATCCATGACAATCAGAAAAGAAGAAATTTTGAAAATCCAAATTGGAAAAGAAGAACTAAAAGTGTCACTGGGGAGTTCCCGTTGTGGTGCAGTGGTTAACAAATCCGACTAGGAACCATGAGGTTGCGGGTTCAGTCCCTGCCCTTGCTCAGTGGGTTAACGATCCGGCATTGCCGTGAGCTGTGGTGTAGGTTGCAGACGCGGCTCGGATCCCGCATTGCTGTGGCTCTGGCGTAGGCCGGTGGCTACAGCTCCGATTGGACCCCTAGCCTGGGAGCCTCCATGTGCCATGGGAGCAGCCCAAGGAAATAGCAAAAAGACAAAAAAAAAAAAGTGTCACTGTTTGCAGATGATATGACATATACATAGATAATCCTATACATGTCACTAGAAAACTACTAGAGTCATAAATGAATTGGGTAAAGTTGTAGGATATAAAATTAATACACAGAAATCTCTGGCACTCCTTTTCACTAACAATAAAAGATTAGAAAGAGAAATCAGGGAAACAATCCTATTTACTATCACATCACAAAGAATAAACTGCTGAGAAATAACCCTACCTAAAGAGAAAAAAACCTATACTCTGAAAACTATAAGATGCTCATGAAAGAAATCGAAGATGACACAAACAGATGGAAAGATGTACAGTGTTCTTGGAAGGGAAGAATCAGTGTTGTCAAAATTACTATACTACCCAAGGCAATCTGCATATTCAGTAAAATCCCTATCAAATTACCAATGGCATTTGCACAGAGCTAGAAGAGAAAATTTTAAAATTTGTATGGAAATACAAAAGATCCCTAATTTCCAAAGAAATCTTGAAAAAACAGAAGCAGAAATGTAGGAATCAGTCTCCCTGACTTCAGGCTATACTACAGAGCCACAGTCATCAAAACAGTATGGTACTTGCACCAAAACAGAAATATAGGTCAGTGGAACAGTATAGAAAGCCCAGAAATAAACTCAAGCATCTGTGGTGAACTAATCTATGGCAAAGGAGGTGAGAATATGCAGTGGAAAGAAAAGGCAGTCTCTTCAATAATTAGTGCTGGGAAAACTGGACAGCTACATGTAAAAGAAAGAAATTAGAACATTATCTAACACCACATGCACAACACACACACAGACACACATTCAAAAATGGATTAAATATAAGTCTGGATATTATAAAACTTTAGAAGAAAACATAGGCAGAACACACTTTGACATAAATCACAATATCTTTTCAGATCCACCTCCTAGAGCAATGGGAAAAAAAACAAAATAAACAAATGGGACCTAATTAAACTTAAAAGCTTTTGTGCAGCAAAGGAAACCATAAAGGAAAAGACATCCCACAGAATAGGAGAACTTTTTTGCAAGTGAAGTGCCCAATAAGGGATTAATCTCAAAAATATATAAACATCTCATGGGGCTTTATTTCAAAAAAGCAAACAACCCAATCAATAGATGGTCAGAAAGGAGTTCCCTTGTGGAACAGCAGGTTAAAATCCAGTATTATCAATATAGCTGCTCAGGTCACTACTCTGGTGTGGGTTTGATCCCTGAGAACTTCCACGTGCTGTGGCTCCCCATCAAAAAAAAAAAAAAAAAAAAAGGTCAGAAGACCTAAAGAGACATTTCTCCAAAGACAAACAGATGTCAAAAAAAAATGCAAGAAAAAATGTTCAACATCAATAATTATTAGAGAAATGCAAATCAAACTATGATGAGGTACCACCTTACAGGAGCCATAATTGGCTTCATCAAAAAGTCTACACACAAATGCTGGAGAGGGGGCAGAGAAAAGGGAACCTTCATTCTCTGTTGGTGAGAATGTAAATTGGTCCAACCACTGTGGAAAACAGTGTGGAGGTTGCTCAAAAAACTAAAAATAGAACTACTATATGACCCAGCAGTTCCACTCCTGGGCATCCATCTGGAGAAAACCACAATTTTAAAAGATGCATCCACCCCATTGTACATTGCATCACTATTTACATTACTATTATATACATACACAATGAAACATTACTCACCCACAAAAAAGAGTGAAGTAATGCCATTTGCAGCAACATGGATGGACCTAGAGATTAGGAAACTAAGTGAAGTAAATCAGACAAATATATGTCACTTATATGTGGAATGGAATTAAAATGATATGAAAGAACTTATTTACAAAACAGAGAAGATTTGAAATCAAAATCTTTATGGTTACCAAAGGGGAAACATGGGTGAAGGATAAATTAAAGTTGAGATTAACATATACACCCTTCTATATATAAAATAGATAAGCAGCAAGGGAAAGCTACTCAGTACTCTGTAATTACTCATTTGAGGAAAGAATCTGAAAAAGAATGTAGATATATATAACTGAATCATTTTGCTCTACACCTCAAAGTAACACAATATTTTAAATCAACTGTATTCCAATAAAATATTCTTAAAAATAAAAAAAAATCAAAATTAGAAAATGAATTTTCATTTCATTAGAGAATCACCCTGGGTCATATAATAAAACAAAGATTAAAATTATACAAAAAACCAAAGGTGAATCTTTATAAGAAAACTATGCATCTCTATGCTCCCTCCCTCACAATCCTGTGAGACAATTCCCTTGGCCTGATGACCTCAGTCTGACCATCCCAGAACTCTAAGGCATCACTTGGTCTCCATCTTCTAAATCTCATTAGTCATCTCTGAATATTGCAGCTTCTTGTTGTAGGGAGGGTAGGTGGAAGGATGGAGACAATATTTACACAGAGGAGAAAACTTAGTTTGTGGAACATCTCTGACTCCCTGACCATGCTGCCAACTGAGATCTTTTCATAGATTAGGTAGGTGGTGGTGGAGGGGTTCCTAGACTGTAAACTACCACAAGAAGAATCTCCGTCTCATGGACCCAGAGAGGAAGGCTGTAACAGAATTAGCTGCAGCAGAAATGGTACAGGAAGGAAGAGTCAAGGAAGTTGTGCAGAAAAGGGCACATGAGAGAAAATTAGGATGTTTTATTTTTCCTAGATTTATTGAGAAATAATGATATACACTACTGTATAAGTTTAAAGTGTACAGTAAGATGATCTGATTTACATATATTCTGAAATGATTACCACAGTAGGTTAACATCCATCATCTCAGATAGATACAACTAAGAGAAAAGAGAAAAAATTCTCCTTTGATGAGAACTCTCTTATCTACTTTCTTAATAACTTTGCCAATATATCATGAAGCATCAGGTTGTAGTGAAGTTATTTTTTAATTGGAATCCAGTTAGAGAATCAAGATAGGGGAAAAGCAGGAGTTACCATAAGCTTCTCATTGCTGTTCCTGCTTTTAAGATTCTGTGATCCATATTCTATTTTTCTCCATGTGCCAGGTCATCTTTGGCTTCACTCATATTGCCCAGAATGGAATTTGATCAGACAACATCAGTGTAACATGTACACCCAAGGATCTCTGCTTTTTTTTTTTTTTTTTTGTGATACTTCATTCAGCTTAATACGGTAAGCAAATGTGCTACTCAAAAATCCTAAGTATTTTGTTCCTGAGTGTTTCTGTATGATGTCACAAAAATAAACCATCTAGAGTTTGCCCAAGATCATGAGTCTCATCTTCAATAAGATTCTCACACTTGCTGTTTATAGATTCCTGCCACTGTACAAATTTTGTGCACATGACAAATTCCCTTCTTTTCCACATTCACCCTGAAAAAAACATTTCTTCCTCTATTGTTGAAATTATTCACCATTTCTGATTTTGCTTTCTCCACTTGGTCACCATTAGTCACCCCCCTGCAATCTTGATTTTCTCTTTACCGGTTGATTTCACCTTAATGGCACTAAAGATATCTAAATCCATGCATTTTCCTTAGTCTTTTTCCCTTTTTGATCTCTGTGTAGCTTGTGAAAGTGACAGCCTTACCTCTTTGACATTCCCTTCTCTCTTGACTTTTATTGTCATGCACAGAAAAGGGTCTTTTTAAAGGCCTAATGTATTAAAATGGTGGTAAGAATAATACAATAAGAATGGTGATAAATACGAAGTATTTGTTCTTTAGGGGCCATGTGTGTTTTCTCCATTAATTTTCTTTTATCCGTTTATACGTTGTGCTTTAAACAAACCATCTTTCTCATAACTTCACCTTTTAGATGGCTTCTTAAATTTTGTCTCTAGTTGGGATTTTTCTTGCCTCTCAGTTATTACCACTTTTTAGGAATAAATTGCCTTGTAATTTGGTGAATCTTTTACTGGCACCAAAACCTTGGTGTATTTGGTTCTTTCTCATTCTAACCAGAAAACACCTTTTTCCTTTCCCCTTAACTTATACCAGTAATGCGTGGATTTACGTATATTCTCTGCTGTAGAAGCTGTGAAATCTTGGGTGCGTTGATGTATGTGTGTGTTGAATATTTACATGTATAGGATGGGATATTCTTCAGAATAAAATTGTATGCTTTTTTTCCAGCTTTATTGAGATATGACTGACATGTAACTTTATGTAACTTTCAGGTGTACATTTTTTAAAATTCTACTTTAAATTTATGATAGGAATAATTTTTTAAGATTATGAACAAAGAACCATATTTGCATTCTGCATGTTGTAGTCAAAGAGCAAGGGATTTAGTATCAGAAAGCCTACTTTTGGGTTCCAAAATCAGTAGTTCTGTTTTGGGATAAGTTACTAACTTGTCTGAACTTGCAGTTCCCCCTCTATAAGTGATAATAATGCTACTATGGAAATATCCCTCCAAAAGTAATCATAACAATCCAATATGTAGTAAATATGTGCCATACAGGTAATGCATGCTTTTCCAGCTCTAAAATTCCATCGTTAACTATTTCAGGAACTTTAATAATGTGGTTTTAAAATATCTATATTTTCCTCTCTGACTTTAAGGATGGCATGAAAGATGACTACTACCTATGTCAGGAAACCTGGAAAAATAAAAACTGTGTACCTTCTCTGCTATGCAGTCTGTCAGAACTATTGCTTCTCTCACTCTCTGTTTCTCTCTGTCTCTGTCTCTCTCTTCCTCCCTCCCTTCCTCCCTCTCTTCCTCTCTCATTCCCTCTTCTCTCTCTCTTTCTACATGCTTCTTATTGTTTTCTAAAGTTCAGAGGTTAAACTATGGATCACAATAAGGCTTGAGGTGAGCCTTCCCTACTCCACAACTGGAAATGTATAGCAATTATTATCAGGCATTCTCTTGGGAGTGGTTGAGAAATGCATTAATGTTCAGTTTTGATTTTGGAAAATTTCTTTATGCTTACTGGACTTCATAAACAAATGTTACACTGGAAAAAGAGAAACTGTGGAAAACTATGTACCTAAAAAAACTGCTTTACTTCAGAGAAGTGTTGTTGACTAAACAAGCAAGTAATCTTTGCTATATATCTTGTTCTGTATTTTAAAAATTTACAATATCCTGAAGAAATGGTCTTTATCCTCTTCAAACTTATACTTGAGGAGAGAGAATCTATAATATTAAAACTGTTGGGAGTTCCTGCCATGGTTCAGTGTCAACAAAGCAGACTAGAGTCCAGGAGGAGGAGGGTTCAGTCCCTAGCATCGCTCAGTGGGTGAGGGATCCAGTGTTGCCATGAGCTGTGGTGTAGGTCATAGATGCAGCTCAGATCCCACGTTGCTCCGGCTGTGGTGTAGGCTTGTGGCTGCAGCTCTGATGCCACCACTAGCCTGGGAACTTTCATATGCCTTGGGTGTGGCCCTAAAAAGACAACAACAACAAAAATTGAAGAATTATGATAAGTAGGAAAGTATTTGGTCTAAATTAAAGGATCAGTTATTTTCTTTTCTCAGAATACCTTCCACTCTGCTCTCAGCTTATTAAACTCTCATTTCTGTTCCAAAACTCATTGATGTCTTTTGATGTCTTTCTTTTTTGTCTGTAAATTTCCCAGCAGACTCTTATGTGTCCTTCCTGGCCAACGACAAGCACATGGAGGTTTCTCCTGTGATGCCATATATGTGGTGTATTTTTAAGTTTGGAATTTTTAGAACTAAAATTTAAGTGTCCTGATTTCTAGTAATAATACAGGGAGGGATTAATATAAAGGGTAGAGTTACTAGGGAAATTTCTTGGAGGAAATGGGATTTGGTTGACTTTTGATGGATGAGCAGTGATTGTTAATGTTCTGTATTGTGCTATCCAACACATAACCGCTAGCCCCACAGAGCTACTGAGTACTAGAAGTATGGCAAGTGCAACTGAGAAAATAGATTTTTAATTTCATTTAATAACCACATGTAACAATAGCTACTGTTTTCACTGTTAGAAGTTTGGCTAATGTCTTCTCACTTTGTTATTTTTCTAGTATGTAGACTCTGAAGCCACATGTGGACTAGAAAATCTAGTTTCTCTGTCTCTAACCAGTTAATTGTTCCTCACTGATCCATGGTTTTCTCCCTGATAAATTATTAACTTGGTCTAAATCATCACTACTGGGAAAATAATTTTATAACCAATTTCACTCATAATGTAGACTGAGATGTGTGTGTATGCGTGTACATAAACACCCATGTTAAAAGGTAAAGCTTTGAGATCCATTTTTTCTATTTCTGGGTTTCTCTTGGCTCTTCAGATCCAGGTCTGAGGCTTTTTGTGTGTTCTTGTACCTTTATTTTACTATCTCCTAACTTTGTATCCTCCAGCCTCCTCCTTTTCTCAACTCACTCCAGCTTTTAGCTGCATATCTAAATATTCTAGGAGCAAGAGGGATTAACATAGCAGGGTTGAACTTGCAAGAAAGAGAATATTTCTTCCATGTGGTAACAGTGTATTCCCTGAAAGAAAGGTCTAGAGAGGTTCATGTAGTATTCCCAAAATTAGGGTCAGGAAAGAGTCAGACTTGGCATCATATGCCAGACAAGGGAGGTTTGAAACAGAGAGAGATGGGATAAAAAAGGACAAATGGGACTCAGGGAGAGGGAGAAACTAGAGAGGGTGAATGGTTCTAGAACAATTGTAACATGAGTATGCATCTCTTCATTGACAGCAAATACTAAAGGTAGGGCTTAATTAGCTATAACCAAACTGTATAGCAAACCTCAAGAGATTGTGAAGAATCTGGAGGCATAAATCAAAGTGGCTTGCTTAACTCCTGATTTCCCATAACACTACTTTCCCATCCCACTCCCCAACCCCACCATGCACATCCTGGCCACATCCTGGCTGCTAACCACTCTACTAGGTACTTTCACTTGTACTCCTGGGAGCCCATGCAGATGCCCTGAACCACGAATATTCTGGTCTACCCTTTCCTTGGACCTGTCATGCTGTAGAGTCACCTCTATGCCCCATGCCTGATTCTCTTTTGCTTATCACTATGCTTGATCTTTGTGTGAATTGCAAATGTGTTTGTAAGTAGTGATGTAAAATGACTCAAGAGACATATCATGTACCTGAGATATGTGAGGTTAAGAAATGACACAATTTGAATAGCCAAAGAATTGTCTTATGATCAATTTAAAAATAGAACCTGTGAGTTCTGCCAAATGCCATCGCTACCTCTTCCTTTTTTCTCTCTTTCTGTTGCACTGTACCATCTAGACTGCCCTTCCCAATCTTTGCTGTCCACAACTACTATGTTTTCATACTTGTTCCATTCTCTTACTTGTAGATGATTAGTCCTAGAGGATGTGGTAAAAGGATATTGGACATGGAAGTGACTCAACTGCTTTAGGTGACCACAGGTAAAATGCTTGCTTAGCAATAAAAATGGCCCTGAGAAGCAATTGTGGAGAGTTACAGTCTTTACACAGAATATACATGAATAATTAATTATTATAATATAGAACATTATTAACACTCCAAATTTTAATTTTCTTTTTCTTTTCTTTATCTGAAAACATTCCAGCTGATAAATCAATGGATGGAGCAAATCACTCTATGGTGTCAGAATTTGTGTTCCTGGGAATCACCAACTCCTGGGAAATACAACTTCTCCTCTTTCTGTTCTCTTCGGTTTTTTACGTGGCAAGCATGATGGGAAACTCCCTCATTATGCTCGCTGTGACTTCTGACCGTCACTTACACTCCCCCATGTACTTTCTGTTAGCCAACCTCTCCTTCATTGATCTGGGAGTTTCTTCTGTCATTTCTCCCAAGATGATTTATGATCTGTTCAGGAAATGTAAAGTCATCTCCTTCAGTGGCTGCATTGCTCAAATCTTCTTCCTCCACCTCATTGGTAGTGTGGAGATGGCTCTTCTCATCGCCATGGCCTTTGACAGATATGTTGCCATATGTAAGCCTCTTCACTATTTAACTGTTATGAGCCCCAGAATGTGTATTCGGCTTCTGGTCGCTGCATGGATAATTGGCTTCCTTCACTCTATGGTACAACTGGCATTTGTTGTAAAATTGCCATTCTGTGGCCCTAATGTTCTAGACAGCTTTTACTGTGATTTTCCTCGGTTCATCAAACTTGCCTGCACAGATACCTATAGGCTAGAGTTCATGGTCACTGCCAACAGTGGATTTATATCCCTGGGATCATTCTTCATACTGATTATCTCCTATATTTTTATCCTGATTACTGTTCGGAAACACTCTTCAGGGAGCTCATCTAAGGCCCTCTCCACCTTGTCAACTCATGTCATGGTGGTGATTTTATTTTTCGGTCCTTGCATTTTTGTTTATATGTGGCCTCATCCCACATCCCACCTAGACAAATTCCTTGCTGTTTTTGATGCAGTTCTCACCCCTTTTTTAAATTCAGTCATCTATACATTCAGGAACAAAGAAATGAAAATGGCAATGAGGAAAGTATGCAGTCAGATTTTTATTTATAGGAGGATTTTGTAAATGCCAAAAGTATCATGAAGTCTCCTTAGTCACATGGAGTAATATTGAATTTCCATTATTTTAATATCAGGAGCATCTAAGTACCTTATGAACATTTAGTTGTCCCACATTAAAATAACATGGTTCTTTTAAAAATGTTTACGTGAGAGATTGTGCTGCTATCTATAGCTGGCAGAAAAATGTGGTAAAATGTGTCTTCTGGAGAAGGCCAAAATGCTTATCTCTCAGGAAACACTACCTTGACGCATTTACTATTATCTGTGCTAAGTCTAATTCAGTGTCAGAGTGGGTTATATATGAGGAAATGCAGATTGACAGTAAGTAAATCGATGCTAGATGGAAATACATACATCAAGATCCCAATTTATTATTTTGCCACAAAAATTATCAACTGATCTGAACAACTTCCACATAAGTGTAACTCATTCTTTCACTATAAAGAAATTTCTGGGAAGTCAAGTGATGACAGGAACATCAATGAGCAGGGAGTCAGAGCATGAAGAGTTAGCTGGCTTATTCAAATATTTAATCATTATCAGATTTTGACACTTAATGCCTATATGTCCCATGATACTATATGCCCCTCATCACATTTGGAGAAACAGGATCCTTAGACCAGGCCTTTTATCTTAATAGTTCTGGCTGGTTATCACAAATGTTAACTTTTGACTTTTTTATTTTAAGTCAATCCCAAAGCATGAGGAGGTTCTTAGGCCATGGACTGAACACAAGCCCCAGTAGTGACAATGTCAATCCTTAACCCACAAAACTCCTTTACCTTTTGACTGTTCATACTATATTCCTATGTAGTTATAGATGCATTTTTATTTCCACATGTAATCAGCCAATTTCTTCCTTTACCTTCTGCTAATATGACTGTTCATTTTGCATCATAATGATTTGAGTCACTGAAAGCTAAATTTTAGTTTTGGAGATGCTTTATTTATAATAGCATACATTGAACATCTCCCTATATTCAATTCTATAGGAATAAGGATTTTCCATCAACAGATTTAGAAATTTTAATTTTTACTCATTTCAGCAAAGAACCAAGACTTATTCTCAAAGATATATTGCAGATAACTCTGACCCATATATAACTGAATACGCACTCAATACACTTAACTCAGTACACCTTAACCAGTTTACCAGTGCTCCCTTGGGCCACTTGGCCCTTATTGATTTCATAACTTTTTTACTTGATAACTTGTTTGCCTTTTCTTTTGATTTCCATTGCCCTTATATCATTTATTCTGTGTTTGACTCCTTTTATGGATGCTTAGAAGACCAATATACATATAGCAGTTATTAGCTGGCGCTTATACTCAGCTTCCTTATACTTTGGAAGGGGTATTTTTAAAATGGAAGTTTCAGAGTTCCCGTCGTGGTGCAGTAGTTAACGAATATGACTAGGAGCCATGAAGTTGTGGGTTCGAACTCTGGCCTTGCTCAGTGGGTTAAGGATCTGGCGTTGCTGTGAGCTGTGGTGTAGGTCAGAAATACTGCTCGGATCCCACATTGCTGTGGCTCTGGCATAGGCCAGCGGCTACAGCTCCAATTAGACCCCTAGCCTGGGCACCTCCATATGCTGCAGAAGTGGCCCTAGAAAAGGCAAAAAGACAAAAATAAATAAATATATAAATAAATAAATAAATAAAATGGAAGTTTCACTGGGTCTTCTCTTCTATTGATTAAACATTGTTTAGTAGATTTATAAGGGAGTCTCTGATTCTTTTTTATTAATGTTGATTTAAAGAAATGCCTGCTCCTCCCAATCTTTACCCTTTCTGCCTTTGTGTCAGTTCTTTATCCATGACAAGATAGATTCTTAAACTGCATAGTGAATAAACATTATCTGCATTATCTCATTTAAAACTGTTTTAATATATTCTGTGTTTATACATTTTATTGGAGTACTGTTGACTGATACTGTTGTATTAGTTTCAAGTGCACAGAAAAGTGAATCAGTTGTACACAAACATAAGTGCATTCCTTTTCAGGTTCTTTTCTCATATAAATTTATTGCACAGCATTGAGTAGAGTTCCCCGTGCTATACAATAGGTCCTTGTTACCCATCTATTTTGTATATAGTAGTGTGTACATGTCAATCACAAGCACCTAATTTATCCTCCCCACATTTCACCTTTAGTAACTATAAATTTGGTTTGAAAATCTTTGAGTGTGTTTCTGTTTTGTCAGTTCCTTCATATCACTTGTATTAGATTCCACATGCTAGTGATCTCATATGATATTTCTTTTTCTCTGTCTGGATTACCTGATTTATATCATAATTTCTATGTCCACCCATGTTACTGCAAGTGGTATGGCTTCATTCTTTTTATGGCTGAATACTATTCCATGGTACATATGCTCCACATCTTCTTTATCCAGTCTTCTGTCAATGGACATTTAGGTTGCTTCCATGTCTTATCTATTGCAACTAGTGCTGTGATGAACATTAAGATGTATGTGTGTATCTTTTTGAATTATGGTTTTCTCCAGATATATGCTCAGAAGTGGGATTTGTGGCTTCAAATTTATTTAGTGTTTGAAGGAACCTCCATGCTGTTCTCCATAGTGGTTGTACCACCTTATAGTATCATTACATTTTATTCTAAAAAATTACTGCTTCTGGTGAACACCTGCTCTGCTGTTTGCCCAAATCAGCAACCTCTTCCTTCTGCCAAATGTATGGTATCTTGCAGCAACCATGTGGTATGATTAGAAGATAACATGTAGATCCTACCTCTCTGACCACTACTGCTTGGTCAAGGTTAGGCTTCTCATCCAAGTCAGAATGACAATGATATGTCTCCAGGCCACAGTTAAATGGGGCAGATATGAGTCTCTGACCAAGATGGGCCACATCTGAGCTTCCCACCAAGATGTGGGACTTTGGGAATAGAGAGAAAGCAAACCTCAGTCCATTTTGGAACTGTGATATATAGGGTCTACTGTCAGAAATTAAATCTGGGATAATTTTTTAATAGACATGAGAGAAGAAGCTGTAGGATTTAAAGACAGAAACTTGTTGGTATTAAAGTTCTTGGTGGTATTAAAAGTCTTTGGCATTCAGATTCATTCCTGACCTGTACTCAGTGTGGTCACTAGCTGAGCTAATAAATGAGCCAATACATCTACCCTCTGGCGTAAGTTTAAGTTGTGGTTCTGGCATCAACAATCAAAAGGGTATTGATATGAGTTTTCTTAGTGGCTCAGCAGATTAATGATTCAATGTTGTTCCTATGTGGATGTGAGTTTGATCACTGGCCTGGCATAGTGGGTTAGGATCCAGCATTGCCTAAGGTTGAGTGTAGTTGACAGATGTGGCTTAGATTCAGTGGTGCTGTGGCTATGGCCTAGGCCCCAGCGGTAGCTCCAATTCTATCCTTGGCCATGAAACTTCCATATGCCACAGATGCGGCCCTTAAAAACAAACAAACAAAAAAAAGGGTATTGAGAAATACAGCACTGACTCTCAGGATTCTGAATTTTAAATTAATTCTGATGTGAAATCCTTTTCTATTTTCCTATTCCTTTAAGAAAATTCTAATTTTTTTTCTTGTAATGAAAGGAAAACATTCTCTTTATGCAAGATTTATTTGGAAATTAGAAATAAAAACATAAATAATCTAAAATAATTATAAATATAAATCATCATATGAAGATAATTATTAGTAATATGTTAGTATATCTATTTCTAGTATTGTTCTATGAATAAATATATATTGACAAAATTAGGATTTTATAGTTTCTTAACTTTTATCCTGGCTTCTCTGATAAATATTATATTCTGAGAATTCTCTCATATTATCAGATATTGTAGCACAAGTTAATTTTAAATATATACATGATATTGCATTGTGTGATGATATCATATTTGTTATTACTCTGATGTTGGTCAATTAGATTATCTTTGATTTTTTATTCTACCTTTAGAATTCATTCATATGCCTCTGTCTGTATTTTAGATGACTTCCCTTTATAGATATGTCTATGTTAGTAGAATATAATATTATTTTAAACTCTATAGTATAAATTTCTTCCAAAAAATGTGTATTTGCTGAGAAGTATATCCATTTCAGTAACCCGAATTCAAATACTGAATGTTATCATTTGTTTATAATGTTTATCAATTTAACAGACAAAAAATATTAGAAAGTATTTTAAATTTCTTTGGGAGTCCCCACAGAGGGTCAGTGGGTTAAGAATCTAGCTGCTGAGGCTTGGGTCACTTTGGGGATGTGGGTTTGATCCCCAACCTGGTGCAGTGCATTAAAGGATCTGGCATTGCTGCAGCTGCAGCTTGGGTCATAGCTGGGACTTGGATTCAGTCCCTGGCCCAGGAACTTTCCTATGCCACAGATGCGGCCATAAAATGAATAAAGAAATTAAATAAATAAATGTATTTGATTTCATGTACTTGTACCTTTTCACATGCTATTAATCTGAACTCTTTGAGATTAAAGTCAAGACTCCAGTCAAAACAAACATAAATTTAAAAAATGTAGAATTTCAGCTGTTCAAAAGGAATAGATCTAGAGACATGTTGTACAACAATGTGAACATTCTGAACAGCCTGAATATACTTGAAATTGGTGAAAATGTTAAATTGCATGTAGTGTGTGTGTGAATTTTTACCACAATTAAACTTTTTTCAATATTTTTTAAAAGGAACTTACTGAATAAATTATTATTGTGATATCCAATAGAGGAGCCAGCTTCTTGGATTCTAGGGATTCACTGACTTTCCACTTTTAGAGTTTCTCTCTTATTCTCTCTCTCTCTCTTGCTCTTTTCTTCTCCCTTTCTTTCCTCCCTCTTTAGCTGTGGATTGTGTTTATCTCTGTACAATGGTCTTATTTTCTTCTTTTGCATGTGGAATTTTTTTTATGTATGGTGTGGAAAGAGAATAGAGGCTGCAGATAACTCAAGTTTAAATCATTCCAGGAGAGCTACCTGGTAGAAGAGGAAAAGTTTTTTTCCCCTAATATCTGCATTAAAACACAGTGGAAGGATCATAATTGGTGTTTTAGCTCCATGCCAAGTTTCTCATGTGCCAGGTTTGAACACATGCATACCTTGGCAGGGGCCAGGATTATTTAGTTGACAGCCTTTAGAAAACTACATGATTTTGAGGAGGAACATTTCCTAAATAAGGGAGGTGGGAGATAAGTGATTCAAGAAGGCAAAAATTGTCCCACTTTTTTCTTACTGAAACAGAAATTAATATCCTTTGATGAAGTATTCTTCCTCCCCATCCTCGTAGGTGGAATATTAGTTTTTCATATTGATTTATCAGTCCTACATATATGTTAAAGTTATTCCTTTATTATAATATTTGTGTTCAAAATATATCTCCCAATTTTTACTTTCTTTTTGATTTATCATATTCTGCAACATTAAAGTTGTACTTTTGTGATATTGTCTACATAGAGCTTTTAAATTTTAACTTCATAGTTATATTCTTAAGTTCTTTCCCATTCCCATATCTAATGAATAGTCATATGTATTTCTAAAATACATTATCCACCTATGAATTATTTTGTAGCATTGTTAAAATGGGAATATTACACAAAACAATTTGTGTATTTAATGTGATCCCTATCAAATTACCCATGACATTTTTCACAGAACTAGAACAAATAATCCTAAAATTTATATGGAATCATAAAAGACCCAGAATTGTCAAAGCTATCCTGGGGGGAGGGGAGAACAAAGCAGGAGGCATAACTCTGCCAGACTTCAAATGATAGTATAAAGCTACAGTAACCGAAACAGTGTGGTACTGGTGCAAAAACAGACATACTGATCAGTCAAATAGAATGGAGAGTAGAGAAGTAAACCACACACCAACAGTCAATTTGTCTTTGACAAAGGAGGGAAGGATACAAAGTAGGTAAAAGAGAATCTCTTTAGCAGTCATTATGAGAAAACTGGACAGCTTCATGTAAGTCAATAAAATTAGAACACAGCCTCACACCATGTACAAAAATAAACACAAAATAGCTTAAAGATTTAAACATAAGACGTGACACCATAAAATTCCTAGAAGAGACATTGGCAAAACATTCTCTAACACAAATTGTACAAATGTTCTATTAGGTCAGTCTCTCAATGCAATAGAATTAAAAACAAAAAATTTTAAAAAATGAAACCTAATCAATTTACAAACTTTTACATAGCAAAGGAAACCATAAACAAAAGGAAAAGATAGCCTACAGGATGGGAGAAAATGTTTACAAATGAGGTAACTGAGGGATTAATCTCCAAAATATACAAACAACTCATACAATTCAACAACAAAAACAACAAATCAAAAATTGGCAGAAGACTTAGACTTTCCTCCAAAGAAGCCATATGGATGGGGAGTAGACCCATGAAAAAAATACTCAACATCAGAAATTGTCAAAGAAATCCAAATCAAAACTACAATGAGGTACCACCTCACAACAGTCAGAATGGCCATGATCAAAAATTCCACAAATAATGAATACTAGAGAGGGTATGGATAAATTAGAAGCCTCCTATTTGTTTTGAGAATGTAAATGGTAAAACCACTATGAAAAACAGTATGGAGTTTCCTCAGAAAACTAAAAATGAAATTACCACATTATCCAACAATCCCACTCCTGGGCATATATCTGAAAAAAACTATAATTCAAAAAGATACGTGCAGGAGTTCCCATCGTGGCTCAGTTGAAATGAATCTGACTAGTATCCTTGAAGACCCAGGTTTGATCCCTGGTCTCCTTCAGCAGATTAAGGATCCACATTGCTCTAAGCTCTGGTGTAGGTTGCAGATGTGGCTCAGATCATACATTACTGTGGTTGTGGTGTAGGCTGGCAGCTGTAGCTCTGATTTGACCCCTAGCCTGGGAACTTCCATATGCCATGGGTGCAGCCCTAAAAAGACAAAAATAAAAATAAAATAAAAAACAAAAAAGATACCTGCAATGTTATGTTCATTGTGGCACTATTCACAATAGCTAAGACATGGAAATAACCTGTGTCCATCAACAGATGAGTGGATTAAGATATAAAAAGAAAAAGTAAGGCCAAAAAAAAAAGAAAACTATAAGTCAATATCATTGATGAATATAGACAAAAAAATTCTCAACAGAATTTTAGCCAATCAAATCTAAGAACATGGAAATCCTGTGAAATCAGATTGTTATGATCATTACACAACTACAAATGTGATAAAAAAAATTCCAAGAACATATAAAAAAGATCATACACCATGACCAAGTGGGAATCACAGTAACATGGGATCTGAGCTGCATCTGTGATGTACACCACAGCTATGGCCAGATCCTTAACCCACTGAGCAAGGCCAGGTATTGAACCTGCAATCTCATGGTTCCTAATTGGATTTGTTTCTGTTGCACCATGATGGGAACTCCCAAATTATTACATTTAGAAATGGAAAAACAATGTCCTTCTATATGGCACAGAGAACTATATCCAATCTCCTGGGGTAGACCATGATAGATAAGAATATTAAAAAGAATAAGATATATTTTAAAAAAATATATGTATATTTATAACTGAGTCACTTTTTAGCAGAAATTGGCATAACATTGTAAATCAACTATACTTAAATTTTAAATTTTTAATTACTTTGCTGCAAATAGTACAAGATCTAAATTTTTTAAATTTTCTTGTAAATTACTTTAGCAACATTTAGTGAATAATCATTTCCCTTATGATTTGTACCAATTTTATACTACATTATATAATATAGCCTTTGTCTCTTCTGAAATCTAGACCCATATGTAATATATCTTCTGTCATCTCCTCGAATGCCTCAGATTTCCTTTAAATAGATTCAGTGATGCTCACTGAAAACAGTGCACTCCTCCCCTATCATCCATCCAGTCACAAAAATAAGATACCCAAGAGTGATTCACTCCCTCTCTCTCTCTCTCTCTCTGTCATCTTCCACTTCCCCTCCCCTGAATTTTTCATTCATTCAGTAAATATTGACTGTCTACTAAGTACCAAGCATAATTATAGACTTTTGGAGTATGTCAATATTTAAAATATTTTAATATCCAGACAAAATTTTCCTTGAAAAATACACATGCACCCATATGTTCTTGCATCACTGTTAACAATAGCCAAGATGTGAAAACTACCTAAATGCCCATCAACAGATGAATGGATTAAGAAGATGTGGTACATATGGAATACTACTCAGCCATCAAAAAGAACAAAATAATGCCATTTGTAGCCATGGATGGGACTAGAAATTCTCACACTGAGCAAAGTCAGAAAGAAAGAGTCAAATACTATATGATGTCACTTTTATCTGGAACCTAATGTATGGCACAAATGAACCTTTCCACAGAAAAGAAAATCATGGACATGGAGAACAGACTTTTAGTTGCCAAGGAAGAAGGGGAGGGAGTGGAAAGGATTGGGAGTCTGGGGTTAATAAATGGAAACTATTGTATTTGGAGTGGATAAGCAATGAAACCCTGCTGTATAGCTCTGAGAACTATATCTAGTCACTTATGATGGGGCATGATAATGTGAGAAAAAGAATGTGTCAACCTTGCTGTACAATAGAAAATTGACAGAACACTGTAAACCAGCTATGATGGAAAAAAATCATCTAAAAATATTTTTAAGAATATTTTAAAAAATATTTTGTACTATTGTGAATCTTACATTTTAGTGGAGCTATTTAGATAATAAATAATGGGTAAAATAAATAGTGCCAGGGTCCAGCCCCAGCAGCCAGGAGAAGACGAACAGGAGGAGGGGCTACAAACAGGCGCAGAAAGAATTGGAGCCAATTCCCTCAGCAAGTGCTGCAGATGACCTGTTTATTGAAAGGAGAGCATCAGCTTTTATACATTTTACTCTTATGCATGATTATACAAACAACAATATATGTTAATTTATTATTCCAAACTATTCTTTTAGTTTTAGATTTTAAATAAAGATTACATACAAACTGTACTTTTATTCTTAAAAAATAAGTAAATAGCAAGCAGAATAATAGGTATCTAATTTTCACTTTAACAATGATTTGGCATAAGATGATAGATATTCTTGCCTAAGCTACCTATTGTGCTCCTCTAGCAGGCATGAACAGCCATTGATGGGGAGTGGGGTATTCACACGTGGCTTGCTTTCGAGGTCAAGCTGACCTCAGACCATTAGCAGGTTGTGCAAAGATAAACTGTCTTAAATAAACCTTATCTATTATAAAAATCTTTATTAATTATAAAATCTATATATCAAAAAAATCTTGCCAATTATAATAATAATTTCCACCTGCTGGGTTCCAACAGGTAGCATTTATTGTAGAAAAAAAAATATCTTGCCTTATAATATTCACAATTGTTAGGCCAATGGGCAATACCCAAACCACCCCCTAATCTGTCTCCATGGGGACAGACCAAAGTCCAACAAAGATCTCCAGGCTTAGGTGGCAATTCTGCATAATATTTACTATTACTCCTCTGAAGGGAAACTTCCCATTCTTAGGAAAGTTCTTTATGCATGGTTCAATTGTTTTCAACCTATTTAACAAGGGTTTAGGTTTATAAGTAGATAATGGCCCATACTTGGGTGGAAGCTCAGGAATTTGAGAAGGTTCCCATATTATGAGCCAAGAATGACTCGCAACACACATAAGCGTCAGACAGAAAAGAAGCACAAGAATAGAAGAGGAAATCATATTTCAGGAATTTTTACTAAACAGGATCAGCTGGGGGATTCTTCGAAACTGCTTTGCAGCTTCAGTTTCTTCAGCCTCTGCTGTAGCTTTGCTTACAGTTAGGCCTCACACAGGATTATTCTTCTTAGCTACTTTGTGGCTCCCAGCAAAATAGCAGTTTTCCAGGTGGATTGATATTCCAGAATGGGCAGAGTGGGTGGGATTTCTAATTAGGGTAGGTAGGGTAGGTATCATTGGGATGGTGTTGCTAAGCAAAGGTGTAGTATAGCTTCCTGATTTGTAATGTAGCTATGAGAAGATAAGGTCCTCCCAGACAGAGGCTACAGCCAGCACAAAGGCCTGGTGTGTTCAAGAAACATCCAGAAGACCAGTGTGACTTTGTCAGGATAAAAAAGTGGGAGACTGGTAGAGGAAAATACAGTGAAGTAAAAGGAAGCCAAATCATGTGGGATTCTATAAACAATTGTAAATCGGTCTTTTACTTTGAAGAATGGGGGGGCATTGGACAGTTCAGCAAAGAGAGGTTACATGATATAATTTTTCTTTAAACTGATTTTTATCTCTGGTTGTCCCTCTAAGAATAGTCTGGGGAAGGGTGATAAAGTGATCTCTGCAATGATAAGTTAGTAGTCTATTGCAGAAATCAAGGGAAGAGAGAGATGGTGCCTTGGGTAGCAATGTACATGGTTTAAGATGTCAGTGGTAAGATTTTGAAGGGTTAACTAATAGAATTCTCCAACAGAGGGGATGCTGAATGTGAGAGAAGTGAGTCCAAGTTTTTTCACTTAAGCAAGTGGAAGAGGAATTTCTCATCACTTAAGGTGGAGGAACAGGTAACAGCAGGACACATTTAAAACACAGCACATCTAGAAGCTCATAGAATGCACAAGTGTAAAATATAAACAACTGTTCTCTTACCATGTCTCACAGTGTGTGAGTCTGTATTCTGCCTTTCAGCTTTATCTCTCCCTGCTGCAGGTCACCATGAGGGTTGTGGGGTACCCATGGGAACCATGTTTCATCATTCCTACCCATTTTTAGGTGGACTATCTCTGGGCAGTAGCTATTGAGTCAGCCCCTAGCTCTTCTTCAGCAGTAATTGCTCTATATGTAGGTATAGACTCAGTGTGCCTATGGGAAGAGATGAGGTCACGGTATTCCAATGCTGCCACCTTGCCCTTCCCTCAGTCAGAGAATGCCTTTAGTTGTACTTGTCCTTTGGAATGAGAGATGGCCTATGATATAGATCTTGTTCATTTTTGGACAAGGCTAATTTTTTATTGGTTTAAGACCCAAGAAAGAACGAGGGTATAAATTTCTTGAGGTGGAGTCTAGGGAAAGAGACATGGATGGATTTTTCAAAGAGGGCACAGAGAATGCCCATGTAAAAGACTATTAGAGATTGTTCACTATGAAGGGACAAGATGACTTACTTCTGTGATGGAAATCAGCCTCTTCCCAGCTATCCTCATATTGCTTCATTAGTATCATGTACTAAGTCGTTCTTAATCGGTACTAAACAGTGACCATAGCAGCATAAGTAGAGTCTCGGCATAGACTTCACCACACAAGTCTATGCTCACTATGGGTGACCAGGCTATCATCATGGCTAAATGCAAAAACTGCCGATGCAAAAGTAAAGCCTCAGGACATTCTGCAGTTTCACACCTCACCATGCTCTTAGTAGACTCACTGTCCACTTTTTTGGAAGAATTAGAGAGTTGTCTTCATAGTAATGTAAATCTATGCTGAGTACTAATTTTCATTTCCCAATCATGTGGCTTCTGCTGACACTACTACATATGGACTTATAGAGTACCGTTTCTGCTTTATCAGCTCCTATGGTCTCCAATGAAATATCAGCTCTTGATACATTTTTACAGAAGATGAAGTATGACCACCAGACTCACACCCAAAGAATTTACTTTATTTACTCATGCTCCATAACCAAGAAACAACTCACCAGTGTGGTGATGGGATGGCCTGGTGAATACTCAGCTTTTATATCAATTGGAAAGTGAATACTTTGCATGTTTACAATGTTGTTTATCTAATTCACTACATGACTTGAACCAGTAGCTAATATATATTGCCTCCTGTCCTATAGCCAGCATGTATGAACCCAACATGTAAACAGTCACTCTAAAAATAGGACCAAATCTTACTATGGAAATTTATGCTTCCTATTCCTGTATACCTTGGTTTAATGGGTTCAGAGGTCCTAGTGCCCTATGGAAGAATATTCCATAGAGAACACAGCTAAGACTGGCCTCTGACAACTTGTAGCTCCTCGTATAAGTGAAATTGTACATGGAAAAGAGCTTTCCTTTGACAATTGCTGGAACTAGGTTAACAGTAAAAATGGAAATCCATAAACCATATATTGAAATATTTGACAGTTTTAAATCACAGTAACAAAATCTTGAGTACAGTGTATTCTATCCTTCTATGTTAATAAACATGTTTGCTCTTTGTCTCTAGTGTCTAATTATGAGTCTTTAGGACTTTGTTCTGGTCAAACCAAATAGGTCCCTAGGGGGTAAAGTCCCTTGATACATGAACTCCTTCTAAACTCCAGTCTTTGCAGTATCACTTGGTCACTGTCCTCCAGAGCTGTTAATTAGCATTATTTCCACAATGGCAAGATTTTATGGCACTTTGTGTTAGGGAACTCAAGAAAATCTAAGACTCTATGAGGAGGATTTTTCCATTGTCCAGGTAAAATAGGAGAATGGGGATCAATTTAGTAATAAATAGAGTACCTCTAGGGTCAGACATGAACTGCTATGGACATGAGTCATATCTTCAAATACATTAGTGTTATCCTTAAGCAGGGTAGCTAGCATCTGAGGTAACAAGTAGACTAGTAGTGGAGAATAAATGTGAAAGGGGTATTGAACATGTTGGAGAAGGTAAAGTCACTTTGACTTTTAACTGGAATCACAGTGTTAAGGTAATGCAAAATATATTAGGAAAAGACAAATGGTTTTATAAGGTTTGGGGTTTAATGTTCTGTTGCCAGGATGATGGTACAAACGATTCTCACCCTCTGTGTTTTGATTAAAAAGGTAAGAAAAGTAGGTGACACAAGAAAGTAAGAAAGTAAGAACTCTTGTAATCTCCATTAGTTTTTCAAAGAGATGGAGTATAAATCAGTTTTCTTCTCTGACAAGGAAAGTGAATTTATTAGGTACTTTCAAAATTTTCAAGATGAAAAAAGTCTGAATGGAAGATACCTGAATAGAAAAGATATGCAAAAGCCCACAGCTGATTAAATTGTTTCCAAAGTAAATGTCATCTCAAAATAGTATGTGGAAAGTATACAGTAAAGTGAAAACTACCAGATCAGTTGGTCCTTCTGCTTTCTTAAGTGCTTTACAACTTTAGAATTTTATTTGTTAATTTTGTCTCTAAACTCTAAGTAGCATACAGATACTTTAGAGAAAGTTGATAATTGTGATTTTTTTTTGCAAGGTGGGATGTAGATGAGAAGGTTAGCCTAAGAGAAAACATGAAAGGAATTGAGTTTTTGAGTGCTGAAAAACAGAAAGCTAAGGGGTGATATAGTTTGTTGAGTTTGTGTACATAAAACCTTAACTGAAAAAAACGTTGAAAATTATTTCTGTTGCATGTGGTTATAACAAGTTAAAGAAGTGGTCTTAAATTAGGAGAAGCAGTTGTGAAGAAGAATTTATGACAATTTTTAAAATAAAATGCAGGACATTTTATCTGAGGGAAGTTATAGCCTCTCAATATTTTTAGATTGAGAGGGAAATTTATATGAATTATGGTTTAGATTTTTAAGGCCAAGAGATGTCTATAGGACTCTTTTCAGCCTGATAATTCTATTATTTGGAACCCCAGCTACCAATATTTTTCTCATCTATGAATATAAAATATCTGGGAATCTGTTTCTGGAAAATTGATTGATTCTATGTGGGTCAAGAGAAAGGTTTAGTCAAAATAAAAAGTGAAGAGCTAGTTCTTTTATTTTACATCATAAATAATTTGTTAACATAAATGGTTATCATTAATGCATTTGAGAAAAATAATCTAACAACTTTCTCTATAAGAGGATACGGTTTCAGAATATCATCTCTCAGTAGGTTGATTATAGGTATTTGGTGACTTCCGGGTGAACTGGGGGTCATATACTGGTGGGTCCATCTAGAATCTACAAATTTACACGTCAAAATCTGATTTTTTCTATATTCTGATATTCATATATTTCCTCTTCCTTTTAGTATATCTGTGGAAAATTTATCTTTGACTTCTTCTAACCTTTTTTTTCCCCCCAGTACTCATTCCAATGTAACTAAAGAACTGTCGATATTGTTCTGCTAGGTTCCATATTTATATTTCCTTCCCCTGTAAACTCATTTTCTTCAAAATTTTCCATGTATTAGTGGAAGGTATTGGAGATCCAAAGAGAAAATTAATTTACAACTTGTAGTTGTTAACATGACATGTTTAACTGGTAAAAGTTTATGAAGAAAGGCTTCCAAGAGACTAAGGACTTAAAAGATAGCTCAGACATAGTACTAAAACTTGTTCATGATTATAGAGTTTCTGAAGTGTAGGAAGTAATGACAATCTTATTCCATAAACTGTCTCTCAGTTTAAATAGGCCTTTTCTTTCTTCTTTGCCCTTATATACATATGGTCCTTAATTCTTCTTCATTTTTAGTTTTCATTTTGGCATAGTTTCTTTTTCCTTAATTCTTCTCCATTTTTATAATCTAGTCTCTATTTTTTTTTGGATCTTCAGAACTCTTCTCAGCTTTTTATGCATCCCACCAGTTATAAATCAGGCATATTTTAATGTCTTAAGCATCCAATTATATCCTCTTCTAAATGTCTTGTTATATTATAAATACACAATATGCTATATATGTTGAAATATGAATTGCAATCAGATTTTCCCATGTTGAAGGCTACCTTCATTGTGTTAAGATCAGAGTTTTTGTATCACTGATATCTTTAACCAACTTTCACAGAGGCAATATTTTTAGTGTCTCCCTCCCTCCCTCTTTATTGTATGTGTGTGTTAGCAGTTGATGTTACAAAAAAAGGATAAACACAATTCTTCTTGTCAATGCATTTGCTTGTAAACTAACCATAAATTTATGTGATCAGTGATGCTTTGGAGCATGAATAAAGTGCTATGAATAGGAAAATAAACAAAGAAAATATGAATCTGCTTAGACTGTGAAGAGGTGGTAGGAAAGGCAGTCTAACCATTATTGCATGTGTTTACTTTGAGGTGTGGGTTGTACTTCTCTTCCAAAGAAAAGAGAAGGGCAGCTGGTGGAGATTGTGGAATGGTGGAAGGGGAATTAGGAAAGAAGAACAGGCATGCAGTGTGTGTCATTGTCAGATAATAATCAAGGGATGTCAGGTCATAGAGTACAAGAAAGGAAGTAGGAAAAATGAAAGAGGAAAGGGGATTTAAAAGAACCAGATACCAAAGGGCTTTGATTGCTCTTTTAGTACTTTGAAGGTTATCTGGAAGCAAGAAAAGGACCCATTAACACTATGACTGGGTCTGTTTTGAAAACTGCTGTATTTTGTTAGAACAGCAAAAAGTCTTGAAAGAGAGGATCATAATAGATTTTGTGGTAGATCTAGTAAAAACTGATGAAAATAAGGGCAGTGAGAAGAGAAAGGGATAGATACATGACAGATGCACTAAATCAAAAAAGAAATTGGGGAATTCTTGTCATGGCTCAGAGGTTGACAAAACCTGACTAGTATCTATGAGGATGCGGGTTTGATCCCTGGCCTCGCTAAGTGGGTTAAGGATACAGCGTTGCCACGAACTGTGATGTAGGTCACAGACACGGCTCAGATCCCATGTTGCTGTGTCTGTGGCAGAGGCCGGCAACTGTAGCTCTGATTGGACCCCGATCTTGGGAACCTCCATATGCTGTGGGTGCTATCCTAAAAAGACAAAAGCCGAAAAAAAAAAAGAAAGAAAGAAAAAGAAATTGGGACATATTTCACTAATTTAAAAGGTATTCAAGTGCGCTCCCATAGTGGCTTAGCAGGTTAAGACCCTAACTCATATCCATGAGGATGTGGGTTTGATCCCTGGCCTTGCTTAGTGGGTTAAGGCTCTTCATTGCTGTGGCTGTGGTGCAGGCCAACAGCTGTAGCTAGGATTCAACCCCCAGCCTAGAAACTTCTCTATGCCACAGGTGCAGCTCTAAAAAGAAAAATAAAAAAGTATTCCACATTAAGTGATTGGCAGTGTTCAGTATTTAAAAATGTACATTGGTTCATTTTTATCAGATTTTTTGGTAATTAAATCATTGCAAATAAGATTAAATTAACTCATCCTATAAGATTCCTTTTACCCTCCCCAGAGAAAATCACTATACTAAAGTTGTTGGACAGCCTTCTTCTTTAAATGTTTATAGTTGTTTATTTGCATACTTGTTTGTTTAATAGTTTTTGTTTTTAATTCAAAAATTATATCACTTAACATGAATTATTTTGTAATTTGATACTTTAAATCATTATATTTTAATTTTTTTCATAATGATAGATGTAAATCTGGTTTATTCAGTTTCCTTTACAAATAATTCATTATGCTTTGTTAATTTACAATAATTTACTAACATATGACCTCACTGAAGAGATTTATGTTATTTCCATTATCAAGGGCATCAAAGAGGAAGACTTAATTGTATTTGATGATAAATATTATCTCACATTCTCAGTTCTATAAGATATCAATTTTCTCTATTTTATAAATGGGAAAAGGGCTCAGAGATGAAATATATGTTGCCCAAATCACCAAATGATTAGGTAGAAGAATATGAAATATGCTTTTTCAGATACTGAAGCCTATACTCATTTTTTTTAATTGCATGCAGCTTCTTTAAAAAATAATAAAAATAACTGTTATGAGATACTATAAGAGCTAAAATAGAGACAAATTCAAAGAAGGATGAAATCATACACAGGGTCTGTCTTTAATATGAAGTCCCAGTTGAAGCCTAGGGTTCCTGTATCCACCTTGAGATTGGTGATCTACCTCAATACACTTTGACTAGAATGAGCTTTTCACTGAAGACCTGTTATGTCCTCTAGCACTCTTCTAGGCACTGTGCTGTTTATAAATAAATATGATGGGTGGAGTTGTCTCATGGTCCATGTGGGGTGTTAAAGTGAAACACTAGAAACAGGAAATTACTCAGCTTGGAGGAATCAAGAGTGATTTCATGAAGAAAGTAGAACTTAAAATCAGGAAACTTTATGGACACTTCTAAGTAATTAGTTCATGCTGATCCCCTTCTGGTGTCTGAGGTCCCTCTGGAGAGAGCTTGCGTACAACAAGGTAAACTGGCATTTTGTATCATGAGTTCATCCAAAAAGCCTTCTGTTCCAAATAACAGTACTTGTCCAAATAAGCAGAGTAAGAGCAAACGTTTTAGCAGACTACTAAGTTGCCCAGGACACTGAGGTACCTTAATTAGTGATAGAAATTTGTCAAGGGTGACTAATCATGGCACCCAGGGCAGCAGTAACCAGTATAACAATAAATGGTAATCAGCAGCTATAATAGGGGCTTATCTTTCCCCAACAATTTCTACTGTCACTCTGCCTTGTGTGTGTGTGTGTGTGTGTGTGTGTGTGTTTTCAGGTTGTGTCCTCAGGAAGTCATGAATAAAGGAAAAAATAAAGCAGGAAATCAGAGTTTGAATATATGTTCTAAGATGAGCTCTAACACTAAGTCCATTTATGGTTTTGGTCAGGTTTTTTAGTTTATTTGAGTATTGATTTCCTGATCTATAATGACTAATGATTTTCCTAAATAAGGGACATTAAATTTACCAGCAGATCCCAAAGTGGAACTCATTGATTTCACTTTCTTTGACTAGACTGAAGACTTCTTTTAGTCTTATTCCTACTTTGGGTTTCCCTCCAGACATAAATTTCACTTTGCTGAAATTTCCCCACCCTCTTGAACTTTCCTTCTTTTCTCACCAGGTGAGTGTCTAACACAAGCAAATACATTTGATCCTTGAAAAACTTAGGGATGTGGACAGCAACTCCCTGGGCAGTGGAAAATACATGTATGACTTTTGTTCTCCCAGAATTTAATTTCTATTAGCCTATTGTTCCCTGGAAGGCTTATAGATAACAACTAGTGTATTTACACATATTTTGTACATTAAAGGTATTATATACTATATTCATACAATAACGTAAGTGGGAGAAAAGAAAATGTTACTAAGAAATCATAAGGAAGAAAAAACACCTTTACAGTATTGTAAGTTTACACTATCTATTTACAAGATAAATCACCTGCCAATGCCTATACCTATATGTCTAATAGGATAAAATGCACTGCAGATGTTACACATATTACTAACACTATACATAAAACATGAAATGAAGAATGGAAGAACTTGATGTTTAGTTATAACAAATTATGTACTGATAATGAAGAAGCAGCAATATGGTTGCCTTATGGTAGCCTAGGTTAATCAATACAGTTGCTTCATAGTAGCCTTGCATATACACAAGCAATGAATTATTATAAAAAAATTTTATGCATATAGCATTAAAACCATAGTCATAACTTAGTATTGGAAACATTGCTACTTTTTTTATGTATGACCATATTTATCTGTGACCATAGGCTGATAATACAGTTTATTCAGTTGTGAGAGAGATAAAGATATACTGTATGATAAAGTAATTTTTGAAAACAAAATTATAAAAGAGTAAGAAAACTAATACCATATTAATTTTATATTAAATATTATGCACCTTATGCCTATAGGATACCCACTTCAGTACAAGTCTTAGTGTTCTACGCACACATTTTTGTATATGTTGAAAATAATACATTAAAAAAATCCACTGTAAATGGATTCACAAAGTTCAAACCCATGCTGTTCAAGGGTCACCTATACATTTTATTTACCCTTTTAGCAAATAATTATTTGCAATTATAAAATGTAATACATTGGATTGAAGAAGACAGATGTGGTCTATGGTTTTCTAGGGCTTGCAACCTAGTTGGGAAGAAGAAATTAAACAAATAATAAATTGCATTTGTGATAAGTATTGCTAAGAATACAGTGTTCTTTAAGAACAAATCAATTAAAATTATAGAAGATAGTTTAATTTTCCATCACTATGAAAATGTGAATTATATATGTATCATAATTGTTTATAGAAAAATATTTTCCGATATAAAACTATGATGCTCCTCATTGATCAGTAGTGTTTGATTTTCTTTTTTTATGTATTTTTTATTACTCAATGAATTTATTACATTTATAGTTGTACAATGATCATCACAATCCAATTTTTATAGGATTACCTTCTCCCCAGCTTAGCCAATGGCTGCATCCTATTCAACTTCAGTTTATTTTTAATTTTTTTTTGCTTTTTATGGCTGCACCCATGGCACATGGAGGTTCCCAGGCTAAGGGTCAAATCGGAGATACAGCTACCAGCCTATACCACAGCCACAGCAACGCCAGATCCAAGCTGCATCTGAGACCTACACCACAGCTCATGGCGATGCCACATCCTTAACCCACTGAGCCAGGCTAGGGATGCAATCAGCATCCTCATGGGTACTAGTTGTGTTCCTTTCCACTGAGCCACAAGGAGAACTCCTCATTTTCACTTTAAATAATACTTCCTTAGGGAGGCCTTCTCTGACACCCAGACTGGTTTATGTTTTCCTATCTTGCATCCTGTAGCACTTGAAATTAATTTGATGTTTCTATTTATGGTCAGACTTTAAGTGCCAAAGGACAAATTACTGTGTCTGCATCACTGTATCCTCAGGGCAGACATAAAATTTTGTGTAGCATTTGCCATATCATAGATATTTAACAAATGTTTATTTAATGGAAAAAAAAAACCCACAATGGTGTTCTGTAATACTGGAAAACAGTATCATAACCCTATTTTTTTTTCTTTTTTGACTGCAACCATGGCATATGGAAGTTCCTGGTCCAGGGATCAAATCTGAGCCATAGCTTTGACCTACTTCATAGTTGTGGTAACACCAGATCTTCAACCCACAGTACAGGGCAGGGGATTGAACCAGTGTTGCCAGAGACAAGGCAGGATCCTTAACCAGCTGCAACACAGCAGAAACTCTTGACAACCCTATTTCCAACCATTTCCCCTTCCTAGACTTTCCATTCCCTTTTTTTAAAAAATAATTTTTATTACTCAGTGAAATTATTATATTTATACTTATACAATGATCATCACAATCCAATTGTATAGGATTTCCATCCCACAACCCAGGCACATCCCCCCAACCCGCGAACTGTCTCCTTTGGAAACCTGAAGATTTTCAAAGTCTGTGAGTCAGTATCTGTTCTGCAAAGAAGTTCATTCTATCCTTTTTTCAGATTCCACATGTCAGTGAAAGCATTTGATGTTGGTGTCTCATTGTATGGCTGACTTCACTTAGCATAATTTCTAGGTCAATCCATGTTGCTAAAAATGCTGGTATTTCATTCCTTTTAATGGCTGAGTAATATTCCATTGTGTATATGTACCACCTCTTCTTGATCCACTCCTCTGTCGATGGACATTTAGGTTGTTTCTGTGTCTTGGATATTGCAAATAGTGCTGAAATGAACATTGGAGTACATGTGTCTTTTCGAGTCATGGTTTTCTCTGGATAAATGCCCAGGAGTGGGATTGTTGGATCAAATGGTAGTTCTATGTTTAGTTTTCTGAGGAATCTCCATCCTGTTTTCCATAGTAGTTGAACCAATTTACATTCCCACCAACAGTGTACTAGTGTTCCTTTTTCTCCACACCCGTTCCAGCACTTATTGTTTGTAGATTTTTGGATGATGGCCATTCTGGCTGGTGTAAGGTGGTAAGGACATTTTTCACAGTACAACAAAATATTTTAATGTTTGTCTGGAAGCACAAAAGGCCCAGAATAGCCAAAGACATCCTGAAAATAAAAATGGAGCTGGAGGAATCAGGCTCCCTGACTTTAGACTATACTACAAAGCAACAATCATCAAAACAATATGGTACTGGCACAAAGACAGAAATATAGATCAGTGGAACAGGATAGAAAGCCCAGAATTAAACCCATGCATCTACAGTCAACTCATCTATAACAAAGGAGGAAAGAATATATAATGGAGTGTTTGATTTTCTTATTCATTCACTGTTTCTCATGTTTTGAGTACTCTTAGGCCAGGTTAAATAAGGAGAAGAAAACATAACATTTACAAATATGGCCATTTGATTAAGAGGTATTAGTTATTTTACTAATTAAAATTTCATAGATAAATAAACTGAAGCTCAAAGAGTTAAAGTAACTTGCACAAGATAAAGCTATAAATGGACAAACATTAATATAAATCTTGAAATGTAAATCCAAACCCATATTCCTTTTGATAAACTATGATGTATTTCTAACTAAGAGTTAATAATTACAAGGTAATGGAACAAGTCCTTTTCCTATTAGAGATTTGTACAATATGGTTTCTACTACAATATGCATTTCATTGTTTTAAGATTTTCAGGTCATGTACGAAGTGTTCCTAAAATTACCTGTGTTGAAAGATAAGATTTTCTTCTTTAATTTCTAGTCCTTCAGAAACTATTAGTTTTATAAAATGTGAAATCATAAACTTGGAGTCACTACATATCAAATTGCTAGAGAAGTTTTCAAATACTGAATCACAAACTCTGTTCCTAGTGTGATATAAATTGGCATGCCACCTCTATGTGTGGGCCACTTTTTGTCTGCTTCAGGGAATCCAAATATGAATGAGTCAAAATCCCTGACTTCTGGAAGCTTAGAGTCTAGAGTTCCCATCGTGGTTCAGTGGTTAACGAATCCGACTAGGAACCATGCAGGTTTGATCCCTGGCCTTGCTCAGTGGGTTAAGGATCCGGCATTGCCATGAGCTGTGGTGTGAGTTGCAGATGTGGCTCAGATCCCATGTTGCTGTGGCTGTGGCATAGGCCGGTGGCTACAGCTCCAATTAGACCCCTAGCCTGGGAACCTCCATATGCCACGGGAGTGGCCCTAGAAAAGGCAAAAAGACACACACACACAAAAAAAGAAGCTTAGAGTCTACTTGATGAGTTAGAACTGTCCTCAGTCCATTGCACTACACAAAAACAAACAAAAACAAAAAAATGGTTAAAAATGCTAATAATAGTAAAACAAAACTTTATAGATCTCCTAAACATATAAGTGGTACCAGATAAGGTTTACATTCTTGGAAGAGATTGAAATAGTAATTAGTTCTCTGTGACTGGGGTCAGATTAGGGGATATTTGAACTAAAAATAAAAAACTGAGGGTTGAAATTCTATTACTCTTGTTGACCAGCTTGTATCTCATGAGTTAGAGGGCATTAACCATGGGAGAAAGCAAAGGGTGTTAAATATTAAAGGTAGAGACAATTTGGTGGTAAGAACAGCTCCACATGACAGCCACTCATTTCTCGGTATGAGCCCATTTTAGAGGCCATAAGCATGTTGGGTCAGTTTTAACACTATTGTGTAGTAGGCTTTCATACCTTTAACCACTCTTCTAGTTTATTAATGTAATTACCATCATTTACATTTTTTCCTATTGTCATCCTTCTAGTAAAAATGGTAAGGAAGCCCATGGATGGAGCAAATCAGTCTGTGGTGTCAGAGTTTGTGTTCCTGGGAATCACCAATTCATAGGAGATCCAACTTCTCCTCTTTGTGTTCTCTTCCATGTTTTACATGACAAGCATGATGGGAAACTCCCTCATTATGCTCACTGTGACTTCCGACCCTCACTTACACTCCCCCATGTACTTTTTGTTGGCCAACCTCTCCTTCATTGACACGGGAGTTTCTTCTGTCACTTCTCCCAAGATGATTTATGACCTTTTCAGGAAACATAAAGTCATCCCCTTCAGTGGCTGCATTGCTCAAATCTTCTTCATCCACATCATTGGTGGTATGGAGATGGTGCTACTTATAGCCATGGTCTGACAGATATGTTGCCATATGTCAACCTCTCCATTATCTGACCATCATGAGCCCAAGATTGTGCATCTTCCTTTTAGTGGCTGCCTGGATGATGACTGGCCTTATACACTCCAACTGGCTTTTGTGGTAAACTTACCCTTCTGTGGGCCTAATGTGTTGGACAGCTTTTACTGTGACCTTCCTCAGTTCATCAAACTTGCCTGCATAGACGCAGATCAACTAGAGTTCATGGTCATGGCCAACAATGGATTCATCTCTGTTGGCTCCTTCTTCATTCTGATCATTTCCTATATAGTCATCATTCTCACTGTTAAGAAACAGTCTTCACTGTGTTCATCCAAGGCTCTGTCCACACTGTCAGCTCACATCACTGTGGTCATCTTATTCTTTGGTCCTCTGATATTTTTCTATACATGGCCATCCCCCTCCATACCCCTGGATAAGTTTCTGGCCATCTTTGATGCAGTTCTCACTCCTTTCCTGAATTCTGTTATTTACACATTCAGGAATCAAGAAATGAAGGTGGCAATGAGCAGAGTATGCAGGCAGCTAGTGAGTTATAGGAAGATCTCTTAAGTGATTCCTGTATTGTGAAGACACCTGCTGGTTACTGATGTTCATTACTAATGGTTAAACCTAGAAAAAAAAACTTTTCTTTTTGCACTTAAAAAAGTTATTATGCATGCTGATATCAAGTCTATTTTGTCTTTCATTTAGGAGGGAGAGCCATTAAACACTGAAAAGAAAAAAAAAAAGTAATGGAGCATGTAAAGTGAGCATAAGGCATAAGCAATCATACTTGTTAGCTAAAGAATCCCTGATAACTAAGAATATTACACATGGTAAAGAATAATATTTACTTCTTTCAGTCACGAGCAGAACAAATACACCAGGATGAATTTGTCGTGTCATTCCAACAGAGAAAACCGCATTTTAGTCTTCTGTCAATATAGTATTTGGTGTTAAAGTATTACTAAGTTTTAAATAATAAACACATCAAAGTTCAGCTATGCAAATTTTACCAAAATATTAACATATATCAGTTTTTACTTTCATTCTCATTATTTAAATATTTATTACTTATATTTAGATATGAGTATATATGACCAAGGCAAACAGAAATTACTTCTTTTTTTTGTTTTGTTTTTGGTCCTTTTAGGGCCCCATTTGTGGCATATGCAAGTTCCCAGTCTAGGGGTTGAATCAGAGTTGTAGCTGCCAGCTTACACATAGCCACAGCAACATCGGATCCTTAACCCACTAAGCAAGGCCAGGAATTGAAACCACATCCTCATGGATCCTAGTCAAGTTTATTACCACTGACCACAATGGAAACTCCCAGATTTTACTTCTTGAAACTTCTATAGCTTTTAATCTCCACTAACTGTGTTTTGTCTCTTACTGTTTTCTTTCATATTTTGGAATAAATGGATACTTTTATCTTAGGATAAATTTATTCTTTCTTCCCCTTGGAACAAGACCAGATCCTATTACCTTACATTGTTAATCTTTTTTGGTTGGGGGGGGTGCTATAATACTTTTAATACAGATTCAGTCATTCATTTTATGACATCAACTGCAGTAACTAAATTTGTTTCATACACAGTGCTCTAAAAAAGAAAGAAAGAAAGAAAGAAAGAAAGAAAGAAAGAAAGAAAGAAAGAAAGAAAGAAAGAAAGAAAGAAAGAAAGGAAGAAAGAAAGAAAAGGAAGAAAGACAGACAATAATGAAAAAAAGAGCATGACAGTTTACAGGGCAAAAAGTTTATTTTAATTGGGAGCTATTCCAATAGGGGAGAAGAGATCTCAGTATAGAAGTGGAATGGGTTCTACTTCCAATGCAATTAGAAAAAGTGGGAATTTATAGCCAAAGTGCCACAGATCCTTCTGTGTATCAGGGTTGGGGGTGGTTGGGAGGATGAAATTGCTAAGAGGAGACACTAAAGGTATGGAGAATTCTTGCTGAATGGACCAAACAAGGTTCACGTTAAGGGCAAGCCAGGGTGGTCAGACATCAAGAGTAGGGGGGTAGAAATTTTATTAGATACAAAGGCTGGGGAATTTCCTCTAAACTAATTTAGCAGGATTATTCCTATATCTGGCCTCTGCAAGCCCAGTGAGGATGAAGCTTAGTTGAGGCCTAGTGGAGAAGTGGGCTCAAAGGAGCATGACTAATATTTGGTAAAGGACAGAGTCTTTGTCAACTTGAAGGTGGGCAATTGAGACTTGTCTGTCATATATAATTGGTTATTGACTAACAAAGCTCAGGAACACTCAAAATATAACCCTCTACTGCCACAAACACCCTATTTACACTCACTTCAAGGTAGTAAACATTATTCCTAAGTAGCAATTAAGAAGCACACTTTCTAACATGATCCAAAGTTTATAGACACTCTGTACAGTTACAAGTGAAGCAACACACACGTTCCATGACCAGTGTTTCATTACTCATTCTTACTTAAAACTTCTCCAGTAAATGTCCCCTAAGGATTTTGTTCACACTAAACCAAAGTTTTAAAACAACTAAAAATTTAGAAGTTATATTCTAGTCAGAACAGTCAGAATTATAATTCCAAATGATTAACAAATAACTTTACAGGAATTCCCATTATGGTTCATGGGGTTAAGGGCCCAATATTGTCTCTCCGAGAATGCAGATTTGATCCCTGGATTTGATCAGTGGTTGAGTATTCAACATTGCCCTAAGCTATAGCGTAGGTTGCAGATGTGGCTTGGATATGGTATTCTTGTGGCTATGGCATAGGCCCCAGATGTGGCTCTGATTTGACCCCTGGCCTGGGAACTTCCATATGCTACAGGTGTGACCATTAAAACAAAAGGAAAAAAAATAACTATGTGTTCCATAATTTTTCAACAATTAAAATTATGGTTGATTTACAATGTTCTGTCAGTTTCTACTGTACAGCAAAGTGACCCAGTCATACATATATACGTACATTCTTTATCTTATCTTACCCAGTCATACATGTATATGTACATATTCTCCATCATGTTCCATCACACATGACTGGATACAGTATCCTGTCTACACAACATGATTTCATTGTCTATCCACTCGAAATGCAATAGTTTGCATCTACCAACCACAAACTCCCAGTCCATCCCAACCTTTCCCCTTCCCCTCCACCTCAGCAATCACCAGTCTATTCTCCATACCCATTAGTTTGTTTTTTTCTGTAGATAGGTTCATTTCTGCCATGTATTAGATTCTAGATATATGATATACTGTATTTGTCATTGTAGTTTTGATTTGCATTTCTCTAGTAATTAGTGATGTTGAGCACATTTTCATGTGTTTTCTGGCCATCCGTATGTCCTCTTTGGAGAAATATCTATTTAGGTACTCTACCCCCTTTTCTTTTGGTCTTTTTAGGGCTGCTCCCATGGCATATAAAATGTCCCAGGCTGGTGGTCTAATTGGAACTGCAGCTACTGGCCTACACCACAGCCACAACAATGCCAGATCCTTAACCAACTGAGCAGGGCCAGAGATCAAACGACTGTCCTCATGGATACTAGATGGGTTCATTTCCACTGAGATGCAACTGGAACTCCCTTCTGCCCAATTTTTGATTGGGCTGTTAGTGTCTGTTTGTTTGTTCATATTGAGCTGCATAAGGTCTTGGTATATTTTGGAGATTAATCCCTACTCAGTCACTTGTTTTGCAAATATTTTCTCCCATTCTGTGGGTTTTCTTTTCATTTTGTTTATGGTTTCCTTTGCTGTGCAAAAACTTTCAAGTTTAATTAGCTTCCATTTGTTTATTTTTGTTTTTGTTACCATTACTCTAGGAAACTGATCTGAGAAGACAGTGTGGTGGTTTATTCCAGGGAGTGTTCAGCCTTTGTTTTCCTCTAGGAGTTTTATAGTATCTGGCATTATGTTTGGGTCCTTAATCCATTTTGAGTTTTTTTTTTGTATGGCATTAGAGAATGTTCTAATTTCTTTCTTTTACATGTAGCTCTCCAGTTTTCCCAGAAGCGCTTACTGAAGAGACTGTTTTTCCTCCATTTGTATTCTTGTTTCCTTTTTCATAAATTAACTGACTGTAAGTGCATGTGTTTTTTTCTGGGCTTTCTATCCTGTTCCACTGATCTATATTTCTGCTTTTCTGCAAGTACCCTACTGTTTTGATGACTGTAGATTTGTAGTATAATCTGAAGTCAGGGAGCCTGATTCCTCTAGCTGTTTTTTTCTCTCAAGATTTCTTTGGCTATTTAGGTTTTTTGTGTTTCCATACATATTTTAAAATATTTTGTTTTAGTTCTGTGAAGAATGTCAATGGTAATTTGATAGTGATTGAATTGAATCTGTAGGTTGCCATGAGTAGTATAGTCATTTTTGACAAAATTGATACTAATAATTCAAGAACATGGTATGTCTTTCCATCTGTTTGTGTCATTTTTGATTCCTTTGATTAGCATCTTATAATTTTAAAATACAGGTCTTCTTTCCCTTTAGGCAGCTTTATCCCTAGGTATTTTGTTTTTTGATGTGGTGGTAAATAGGATTGTTTCCTCAAATTCTATTTCTGATCATTCATTGTTAGTGGATAGAAATTTTTGTATTAATTTTGTATTCTACAACTTTGCTGAATTCATTGCTGTGCTCTAGTAGTTTTCTGATAGCCTCTTTAGGATTTTGTGTGTATAGTATCATGTTATTTGCAAACTGCAACCATTTTACTCCTTTTAAAATTTTGATTTTTTTAATATCCTTTTCTTCTCTGATCACCATAGCTAGGACATCCAAAACTGTGTTGAGTAAAAGTAATAAGTGTGGACATCCTTGTCTTGTTCTTGATCTTGTTCCTGAAATGCTTTCTGCTGTTCACTGTTAAAAATGATATTAGCTGTGGGTTTGTCCTACATGGCCTTTACTATGTTGAAGTAAGTTTCCTCTGTTCCCACTTTCTGTAGGTAAGTTTTGTTTTTTTTTGTCTTTCTGCCATTTCTTGGGCTGCTTCTGCGGCATATGGAGGTTCCCAGGCTAGGGGTCAAATTGGAGCTGTAGCCACCGGCCTACGCCAGAGCCACAGCAATGTGGGATCCAATCTGCATCTGCAACCTACACCACAGCTCACGGCAATGCTGGATCCTTAACCCACTGAGCAAGGCCAGGGATCGAACCTGCAACCTCATGGTTCTTAGTTGGGTTCATTAACCACTGAGCCATGACGGGAACTCCTCTGTAGGGTTTTTATCAGAAATGAGTATTGGTCAGACAATAGGAGATAAACATCATATGCTATCACTTACATATGGAGTCATTAAAAAGGACGCAGAACAGAAATAGACTCCCAGAATTTGAAAAACTTATGATTACCAAGGGATAAGATTGAGGGAGAGAAATGGCCTGGGGGTTTGGGATGGAAGTGTGCTAAAATTAGGTAGCAATGATGGTTATACAACTAATAAAGTTCATTTAATTTTAAAAAAATAAAAATACAGATGGCCAACAAGCACTTGAAAAAATGCTCAACATCATTGATTAGTAGACAAAGGCAAATAAAAACTACCATGAAATACCACCTCACACCAGTCAGAATGGCCATCATAAATAAGTCCACAAATAACAAATGCTGGAGAAGGTGTGGAGAAAGGGAACCTTCCGGCACTATTGGTGGGAATGGAAGCTGGTAAAACACTATGGAAATCAGTATGGAGGTACCTTAGAAAATTATACATAGAACTACCATATGACCTAGCAGTCCCACTCTTGTGCATATATTCGGACAAAACAGTCCTTGAAAAAGACACATGAGCCTACATGTTCATTGCAGCTCTATTCACAATGGCCAAGACATGGAAACAACCCAAATGTCCATCAACAGATGATTGGATTAGGAAGATGTGGTGTTGGTGGGATTGTAAATTGGTGCAACCACTGCAGAAAACAGTATGGAGATTCCTCAGAAAACTAAAAATAGAACTACCATTTGATCCAGCAATCCCACTTTTGAGCATTTATCCAGAGAAAACCACAACTTGCAAAGACACATGTACTCCAATGTTCATTGCAGCACTATTTACAATAGCCAAGACATGGAAACAACCTAAATGTCCATCGACAGAGGAGTGGATCAAGAAGAGGTGGTACATATACACAATGGAATATTACTCAGCCATTAAAAGGAATGAAATACGAGCATTTTTAGCAGCATGGATGGACCTAGAAATTATCATGCTAAGTGAATTCAGGCATGCAATGAGACACCAACATCAAATGCTTTCACTGACATGTGGAATCTGAAAAAAGGACAGACTGAACTTCTTTGCAGAACAGATGCTGACTCACAGACATTGAAAAACTTATGGTCTCTGGAGGAGACAGTTTGGGGGGTGGGGGGATGTGCTTGGGCTGTGGGATGGAAATCCTGTGAAATCAGATTATTATGATCATTATAAAAAGGCAGATGTGATAAATTCATTTGAGTAATTAAAAATAAAAATAAATTTCTATGAAACTGTATTAGTCTCTTAGAATTTGGTTAAAAAAAAAGGAAGATGTGGTATATACACACAATGGAATACTACTCAGCCAAAAAAAGAACAAAATAATGCCATTTGCAGCAACATGGTTGGAACTAGAGACTCTCATCCTTAGTGAAGTTAGAAAGAGAAAGACAAATACAATATGATATCACTTATATCTGGAATCTAATATAGGGCACAAAGGAACCTTTCCACAGAAAAGAAAATCACGAACTTGGAGAATAGACTGTGGTTGCCAAGGGGGAGGGGAGGGAGTGGAATGGATTGGCAGCTTGGGTTTAATAGATGCAGACTATTGCCTTTGGAATGGTTTAGCAATGAAATCCTGCTGTGTAGCACTAGGAAATATGTCTAGTCACTTATGATGGAGCATGATAATGTGAGAAAACAGAATGTATACATGTATGTGTACCTGGGTCACCATGCTGTACAGTAGAAAAAAAAATAATGTATTGGAGAAATAAAAGTAAATAAATAAACCCACAGCATATGGAAGTTCCTGGGCCAAGGAATGACTCCCAACTGCAGCTGAAACCTGTGCTGCAACTGCAGCTGCACCACGTCAGGGATTAAACCTGAGCCTCCACAGTGACTGCAGTCAGATTCTTTCTTTGATTGGTTTTTTTGTTGTTGTTGACTTTGTTTTCTTTTTTAATTTTTGATTTTGGTTGACTTACAATGTTATGTCAAGTTCTGCTGTACAGCAGAGTGACCCATTCATACATACATTTTTTTCTCATATTATCCTCCATTGTGTTCCATCACAAGTGATTAGATATATAGTTCTCTTTGCTCTTCAGCAAGATCTCATTGCCCCTCCACTTCAAATGGGACAGTTTTCATCTACTAAATACAGACTCCCAATCCATCCCACTCCCTCACCCTCCACCCCAGCAAACATAAGTCATTCCTACATGTCTGACCTTTTCTGTTTTGTAGTTAGATATTTGTGCCACATTTTAGACTGCACATAAAGTGATACCATATGGTATCTCTCTTCCTGACTTATTTCATTCAGTATGAGAGTCTATAGTTCCACCCATGTAGCTGCAAATGGCATTATTTTTCATTTACTATGGCTGAGTAGTATCCCATTGTATATATCTACCCCATCTTCCTAATACATTCATCATAAATTGGCATTTAGATTGTTTCCATATCTTGGCTATTGTGAATAATACTGTTATGAACATAGAAGTGCATATTTATTTTTTGTTGTTGTTGTTTTTGTTTGTTTGTTTTTATTTTTAAATATTTTTTATTTATTTGATTTTATTTTCCCACACTACAGCAAGGGCATCAAGTTATCCTTACACGTATACATTTTTTCCCCACCCTTTGTTCTGCTGCAATATGAATATCTAGATAAAGTTCTCAATGCTACTCAGCAGGATCTCCTTGTAAATTTATTCTAAGTTGTATCTGATAACCCCAAGCTCCTGATCCCTCCCACTCCCTCCCTCTCCCGTCGGGCAGCCACAAGTCTATTTTCCAAGTCCATGATTTTCTTTTCTAAGGAGATGTTCATTTGTGCTGGATATTAGATTCCAGTTATAAGTGATATCATATGGTATTTGTCTTTGTCTTTCTGGCTCATTTCACTCAGGATGAGAGTCTCTAGTTCCATCCATGTTGCTGCAAATGGCATTATGTCATTCTTTTTTATGGCTGAGTAGTATTCCATTGTGTATACATACCACCTCTTCCGAATTCAATCCTCTGTCGATGGACATTTGGGTTGTTTCCATGTCCTGGCTATTGTGAATAGTGCTGCAACAAACATGCGGGTGCATGTGTCTCTTTTAAGTAGAGTTTCATCTGGATATATGCCCAAGAGTGGGATTGTGGAGTCATATGGAAGTTCTATGTATAGGTTTCTAAGGTATCTCCAAACTGTTCTCCACAGTGGCTGTACCAGTTTACATTCCCACCAACAGTGCAGGAGGGTTCCCTTTTCTCCACACCCCCTCCAGCACTTTTTCTTTGTGGACTTATTAATGATGGCCATTCTGACTGGTGTGAGGTGGTATCTCATGGTAGTTTTGATTTGCATTTCTCTTTTAATCAGCGGTGCTGAGCATTTTTTCATGTGTTTGCTGACCATCTGTATATCTTCCTTGGAGAAATGTCTTTTGCCCATTTTTCCATTGATTGATTGGCTTTTTTGCTGTTGGGTATTTGATTTTGTGCGGTGCAATTTTAAAAGGTATTGTATTTTTGTATTCCTTTTCTAATAGTTCATTGCTGGTATACAGAAATGCAACTGACTTCTGAATATTAATCTTATATCCTGTTACTTTGCTGAATTTATAAAACAGTTCAAGTAGTTTTGGGGTTGAGTCCTTAGGGTTTTCTATGTATAGTGTCATGTCGTCTGCATACAGTGACAGTTTTATTTCTTCACTTCCTATAATGGTGCCTTTTATATCTTTTGTTTGTCTAATTGCTGTGGCTAGGACTTCCAGTACTATGTTGAATAGCACTGGTGAGAGTGGGCATCCCTATCTTGTTCCAGATTTGAGTGAGAAGGCTTTCAGTTTTTCCCCATTGAGTATTACATTTCTGTGCGTTTGTCATAAATGGCTTTGATTATGTTCAGGAATGTAACCTCTATACCCACTTGGTATAAAATAACTTCAAATGATGCAACAGACAAGGGCATGTTTATTTTTTAATGAAAATTTTGTCTGGATATATGCCTAGCAGTGGAATTGTCGGGCCATATATAGTTGTATATTTAGTTTTCTGAGGTATTTCCATACTGTTTTCCTTAATGTTTGTACCAATTTACATCCCCACCAACAGTATGGGAGGGTTCCCTTTTCTCCACATTCTTTCCAGCATTTGTTCCTTGTGGACTTGTTTGATGGCCACTCTAACCGGTGTGATTTTATTTGCATGTCTCTAGTAATTAGTGATGTTAAGCATCTTTTTGTTTGTTTTCTTTCCATCTGTAGGTCTTCAGTGAACTGTCTATTGAGGTCTTCTGCCCATTTTTAATTGTTTTTTTTTTGCTGTTGTTGAGTTATTTGTATATTTTGGAGATTAAACCTTTGGCAGTTGTGTCATATGCAAAAGTTTTCTCCCACTGCATGGGTTGTCTTTTCATTTTTCTGTTTACAGAATCTTTTGAGTTTAATTAGGTCCCATTGGTTTATTTGTGCCTTTATTGTCTTTATTCCAGGAGGTGGATCAAACAAGATGTTGCTGTGATTTATGTCAAAGAGCATTCTACCCACGTTTTCCTCTAGGAGTTTTATAGTGGAAATCTTTAATCCATTTTGAGTTTATTTTTATGTATGGTGTTAAACAGTGTTCTAATTTCATTCTCTTACATGCAATTATCCAGTTTTCTTGGCACCATTTAGTGAAGAGAGGATCTTTCCTCCACTGTATGTTCTTGCCTCTTTACTCATATATGAATTTGCCATATATGTGTGGGTTTACTTCAGGGCTTTCTATTCTGTTCCATTGATTTATATTTCTATTTTTGTCCCAGTACCATACCATCTTGATGACTGTAGCTTTGTAGTAGAGTCTGACGTTAGGGATCCTGATTCCTCCAGTTATTTTTTTGTTCAGTATTTCTTTGGATATTCGAGGTCTTTTGTGTTTCCTTACAAATTTTAAAATATTTTGTTCTGGTTCTGTGTAGGTCATTCATAATTTGAAAGGGATTGCATTGAATCTGTAGATTGCCTTAGGTAGTATTGTATTTTGACTATATTGATTCTTCTAATCCAAGAGCATAGTATATTTTTTCACCAATTCATGTCTTCTTTGATTTCTTTCATCAGTGTCTTATACTTTGCAGGGTACGGGTCTTATGTCTCTTGAGGTAGATTTATTCCTAGGTGTTTTATTATTTTTGATGCAATGATAAATGGGATTGTTTCCATAATTTCTCTTTCTGATCTTTCATTGTTAGTATTTAGAATTTAGCAATAGATTCTAAATACTTAGATTCTAGATAGTTAGTATTTCACAATAGATTTCTGTGTATTATTTTTGTATCCTGTAACTTTCCAAATTAACTGATGAGATCTAATAGTTTTCTGGTAGTGTCTTTAGGATTTTCTAGGTATAGAATCATGTCATCTGCAAACAGTGATAGTTTTACTTCTTCTTTTCCAATTTGGATTCATTTTGTTTATTTTTCTTCTTTGCCATGGCTAGGACTTCCAAGACTATGTTGATTAACATTGATGAAAGAGGACATCCTTTTCTCGTTCCTGATCTTAGTGGAAATGCTCTCAGATTTACACCAGTGAGAATGATGGTAGTTCTGGGTTTGTCATAAATGGATTTTAAAATTGAGGTAGTTCCTCTATCTGCTCAATATCTGGAGAGCTTTTATCAGGAATAGCTATTGAATTTTGTCAAAACCATCTTCTGAATCTATTGAGTTGATCATATGGTTTTTAAGTATGATAATGTGGTGTAGCATATTGATAGATTTGCAGATATTAAAAAAATCCTTTCATCCTGGGATAAATCCTACTTGATGGTGGTAGGATTTATGACCTTTTAAATGTATATCTGTATGCAGTTTGCTAATAGTTTGTTGAGGATTTTTGCATCTAAGTTCATTAGTGATATTGGCCTGTTATTTTCTTTTTTGTGGTATCTTTGTCTAATTTTAGTGTCAGGGTAATAATGGTGGTTTCATAGAATGAGCTTGGGAGTGTTACTTCCTCTGGAGTGTTCTGGAAAAGTTTCAGAAGAAGAGGTGTTAACTCTTCTCTGAATGTTTGGTAGAACTGAGCTGTGAAGCCTTCAGGTCCTAGACTTTTTTTTTTCTTTTGGAAGTTTTTTATCCCATTGTCAATTTTAGCCCTTGTAATTGGTCTATTCATATTTTCTATTTCTTTCTGGCTCAGTCTTGGTAAGTTGTACCTTTGTAAGAATCTGTCCATTTCTGCTAGGTTGTCCATTTTTATTTGCATATAGTTACTCATAGTAGTCTCTCATGATCCTTTGAATTTCTACTGTGTCAGATGTGCCTTCTCCTTTTTCATTTCTAATTTTATTGATTTGAATGTCTTCTTTCTGCCTTGAAGAATCTGACTAAGAGTTTATAAATTTTGTAGATCTTTCCAAAGAACCAACTCTTGGTTCATTGATCTTCTCAATAGATTTATTTGTCTCTGTTATTAATTTCTGCTCTAATCTTTATGATTCCTTTCCTTCTACAAATTTTGGGCTTTGTTCTTCTTTCTCTAGATGTTAAAGTTGTATGGTTAGGTTATTCATTTGCATTGTTTATTCTTTCCTGAGACTAGATCATATTGCTATTAACTTCCCTCTCAGAAATGTTTTTTCCTCTTCCCCATAGGTTTTTTATTGTTGTATCTTCATTGTCAGTTGTCTCTTTATCTTTTAATTTCCTCTTTGATTTCTTCAATGATCAAGTGATTGTTTAGTAGCATATTGTTTAGCTTCCATGTGTTTGTTGTTTTTGCTATTTTTTTTTCTTGTAGTTGATTTCTAGTCTCATATCATTGTGATCAGAGAAAATGCTTGAAATAACCTCAATTATTTTAAATTTATCAAGGCTTGATCTTTAGCCCAAGATGTGATCTAGCCTAGAGAATGTTCATACGCCCTGAGAAGAAAGTATATTCTGCTGCTTTGGGTTAAAAATCCTGTAAGTATCAGATGAGTCTATTTGGTCTAGTGTATCATTTAGGACCTGTTGTTCCTTGTTGCTTTTCTATCTTGTTGATCCGTCCATTGCTGTAAGTGAGGTGTTAAAGGCCCCCACTATAAATGCGTCACTGTCATTTTCCTGTTTTATGGCTCTTAGTAGTTGCCTAATATTTTGTGCAGCCCTTTTGTTGGGTGCATATATATTTAAAATTTTTACTTATTCTTATTTGATCATTTGATCATTATCAAATGTCCTTCTTTGTTTCTTGTGACCTTCTTTATTTTAAAACCAATTTTATCTGACATGATATTGATACTCTGCTTTTGTATAATTTCCATTTGCATGTAATATTTTCTTCCATCCCCTCACATTGTCTGTATGTGTTCTTAGATCTGTAATAGGTCTCCTGTTGATAGCATATATATGGGTCTTGCTTTTGAATCCATTCAGCAAGTCTTTTTATTTTAGTTTGAGAGTTTAATCCATTTACATTCAATGTAGTTGTGAATAAGTATGTACTTATTGTCATTTACTTAAATTTTGGGGGGTGGGATTGCTATTTTGAGTCTTTTTTTTCCTTCCCCTTTTTGTTGTATTTTCTTGATATTTTCAGACCATGTTTAGTGTTGTTTGGCTTGGTTTTTCTTTTTTAAGTGTGTGACCACTATAGTTATTTGACTAGTGGTTCATACCTTTTGATACATCCATCTACATATTTGCAGAATTCCTTTGTCTTGTTGGTCTCCTTACTTTCAAATACATTTTCAACATTCTACATTTATCTTCTCCTCTTCTCATGCTTGCTAGTTTATGTATCATATTCACCAGTGGGTGATTTCCTACTTTAAAATTATCTTTCCTTTACCAGTGAGGTTTTTCATTTTTAATACTCTTGTTTCTGGTTGTGGCTTTTCCTTTTATACTTGGAGAATTTCCTTTAGCAGTGATGTAGAGCTGGTTCAGAGGTGCTGAATTTACTTAGCTTTTGCTGGTCTGTGAAGCTTTTGATCTCTCCATTAAAGCTGAATGAGAGCTTTGTTGGGAAGTGTATTCTGGTTCTAGGTTCCTTCTCTTCATCACCTCAAATATATTTTGCCACTCCCTTCTGGCTTGTAGATTTTCTGCTAAGAGAGCAGCTGTTACCCTTAGGGGAATTCCCTCATACGTGATTTTTTGTTTTTCCCTTATGGCTCTTAATAATTTTTCTTTGAACTTAATTTCTGTCAGTTTGATTAGTATGCATCTGGCTGTTTTTCTTCCAGGATTTATTTTGTGTGGAATTCTCTGTGCTTCTTCCACTTAAGTGAGCATTTCCTTTCCCAAATTTGGGACATTTTGAGTTATAATCTCTTCAAATATTTTCTCTGGTCCTTTCTATCTTCTCCTGCTGGAACCCCTTTGATGCCATTGTTGGTACATTTAATGTTGTCCCAGATGTCTCTTAGACTCTTCTCAGTTTTAGCAATTCTTTTTTCTTTATTCTTTTCTGTGGCTGTGATTTCCACCACTCTTCATCTCACTCTTGCGTTCTTCTGTCTTCATCTCACTCTTGCGTTCTTCTGCCTCAACTAATCTGTTATTGGTTCCTTCTGTATTATCTTTCATTTCAACTATTGCACTATTCATTTTGCTCTTTAAATCCACTAGCTCTTTGCTAAGTAGTTCTTTTAAGTTCTCAATTCATGTCTCCATTCTTTGTCCAAGATCTTGGATCATCTTTACTATAATCACTCTGAATTCTTTTTCAGGTGAATTGCCTATGTCCTCATCACTTAGTGGTTTTTGCATGTTTTTGTCTTGTTCTGTTGTCTGAAACCTGCTTCTTTGTCATCTCACAGTGTCTACCTTTCTGTTTATGGCCCCCTTAACAGTTGGTATGTAGATGTTAAATCACGTACCCAGTCCTAGGGGTCTCAGGGATGGTAGTGATTCATGTGAACCCAGAGTATGTGTTGGGAGTAACAGTATTACACTTTTTTCTCCTGTAGTTGGGTGTCTGCTAGGGATAAGGATAGAGTCAGTGAGGCAGGTGGCAGTATTTTACTGTTCACAGTATTGCTTTTGTAGCTCTCAGGGGTAGCAGTGTCTCTTACATGCCCTCCTGCTAGCGGGTAGCTTTGAGAGCTATTTTTTGTAGCTTACAATGTCAGCAGTTTCTCCTACTGCCTCACTTGTTGCTGGGTAGGCTCTAGGGACTGCACTCTGTAGATATAGAATCAGGTGCCTCTGTTCTGCCAGTGTACTCCCCTTGCTTGGCCTTTCTAGGGATCTGTCTCTAAGACTCAGGGGATGGAGGCTTCTCCCTAATTATTGCTCACAGGCTATCTATGTAGCTGCAGAATGTGTGTTTCTGTAAGTCACTCCTCCTGCTTTGCTGCTGATAGGAGTGCTCTCTGTAGCCCTGCAGAATGGAATGTGCATTAATGGGTCTCCCCTGGCTCTCCTGGTGTGGAAAGAGCACCACTGATGTGAGCCTTCACAGGGCCATTGGCAGGAGTCTTGTATCTTGTACTTTTCTCCAGTTGGGCAGCCCACAGATCAGTCAAGGTACTGGAAGCAGCAGTCCTCTCATGCAGGTCACTGCTTTTGCACAAAGTGGGTTCTGCTGTTAGCAGGTTTTCTGATGCTGCCATGCTAGCATGAGCCTCTGCAGATTCTCTAGATGGAGCCAAGTGCCTCTATTTTCCATGACCTCTCAGTGGCTGTGCTCTGCCTCTTCTGGCAACTCTTCTCATGCCAGTTGGGCTCTACTAGCACAGCAGCACCCACCCACACCAAGTATGAACTGTGAACTTGTTATTCCCCCAGGCAGTTCCGCCTGCTCCAAGAAGTATATAGCCCTAATGGTGGGGCTACTTCCCCTAAGCAGCCATTTCAGCCAAGTGGTTCCTTAAGCTTAGGCAGGCAGTGTCCTGCAGCTTCAGAAAGTGTGCATAGGTAACAAGGCTGTAGTGGTGGATCCCAACCCTTCCTTCCAGCACACCCAAAGAATGGTGTCTGGTTTCCAAGTTGGACTAGGTTGCCTCTGCTTAGATGCTCTCCATTTTGGTTGCCATGTACTCTAGCCTCTCCAGGCTATTTCTGCAAGGCCAACCCCAGTTTTTTCCCCACATAACCAGCCCCAGATCCCTCTTTGTGTCTGATCTCTAAGGCCAAATTTTACTTCCCAACACCTGCTAGAACTGCCTGCAGTTGCCCACAGCCTGTTTGTGGAGGACTGTCTCCTTTTTAGCTGATTCAAACCATTTCTCTAGAGTCCCTCTTCCATTTTTGGCTGATCTCATCTCTGGCCAGGGAACTTCCTGGACTATAGGATCTATTCCTCTTTCCAGCTCCCTCGTGGGAGAGCAGATCTGATCTCATTTCCTTTTGCTTGTTTTTCTCTTGTTCTTCTTTCTTCTTTCTTATGTCCTGTCTGGTTTTGGAAAGTTTTCTTGTTCTATCCTAGTCTTGAGGTCTTTTGTCAGTTTTTCGCAAATTTTCTGTTCAGATATTTCCACATTATTTTCATTATATTTGTGGGAGGAGATGTGTCTTACATCCTGCTACTCCACCGTCTTAGACCTCCTCAGTCGCAATCAGATTCTTAACCCACTGGACCACAGCAGAACCTCCTATGTTTTTTATTTGTGTTTAACATGAAGTTTATTTATAACAATCTAGATATATATGTGATTATTTTCCATTGCTGATCTTTGAAGTTCAAACATATATTAACAACTCTTCATTTTATCCCCCCTTTTTGGATGTTTCATGTTTTCAACATCATATCTTAGAACTTTTTGTTATGAGTTCCTTAACTGCTTATTGCATATACAAATGAATTTTACTCCTTTAGACTTTTAACCTTTCTACTAGATTTCTACATAGTTTATTTACTACCTTTATTGAATATTTGCCACTGCCAGTGGTATTTTTTCTTCTATAATTTTCATATTTCTAGTTGTACCTTTCTTTTTCACTTAAAGATATACCATTAACATTTCTTCTAAAGCTGGTTTGGTGGTGATGAACATTTTTATCTTTTCCTTACCTGTAAAACTTGGATCTCTCCATCATATCTGAATGAAAATCTTGCCAAATAGAGTATTCTATGTTGTAGATTTTTTCCTTTCATTACTTTAAATATATTGTGACACTCTCTTCTGGCATGCCAAGTTTTTCCTAAAAAGTCAGGTGCTGGCCTTATGGGAGTTCCCTCTATGTAACATGTTGCTTTTGCCATTCTTCTTTCAGTATTCACTTTTTCATTACTAATTTTTGCTGTCATAATTACAATATATCCTCTTTGGTTCAATCTTGTTTGGGACTGTGTGCTTCCTAGACCTGGATGTCTGTTTTCTTTTCCAGGATAAAGAAGTTTTCAGCTGTTGTGTCTTCTGTCCCTTTCCTCTCTATTCTTCTTCTACTGGGACCTCTATAACGTGAATGTTAATATATTTGATGTTATTAGAAGTCTCTTAAACGGTCCTCATTTCTCCTTTTTTTCCTTTTTCTGTCAACTGCAGTGATTGCCACTACACTGTCTTCCAGATCACTGATCTAGTCCTCTGTATCATCACTTCTGGTATATGTCTTCATTTCAGTGATTATTTAGTATTCTTCAGGTCCATTTGGTACTTCTTTAAAATGCCTAACTCTTTGTTAATTCTCACTCTGTTCATCCAATCTTCTCCTGAGTCCTTTGCACATCTCGACAATCATAACCTTAAACTGTTTATTGGGTAAATTTCTTAACTCTGTTTCGCTTAGTTTTTATGTCAAAGATGTTTTGCCTGTGTTTTCCTGTAAGAGTTATATCATTTCTGGTCTCACATTTAGGTCTTTAATTCATCTTGAGTTTATTTTTGTGTGTGGTGTTAAGGTTTAATCTAATTTGATTCTTTTACATGTAGCTGAGCAGTTTTCCCAATACCTCTTATTGAAGAGACTGTCTTTTCTCCATTGAATATTCTTGCCTCCTGTGTGGTAGATTAATTGACCATGGATGCATGAGTTTATGTCAGGGATTTCTATCCTGTTCCATTGATCTACATCCTGGTTTTATGCCAGTCCCATACTGTTTTGTTAACTGTAGCTTTGTAGTATAATCTGAAGTCAGGGAGACTGGTTCCTCGAGCTCTGTGTTTCTTCCTCAGGATTGCTTTGGCTATGTGGTATCTTTATGTTTCCATGCAAATTTAAATGTTTTCATTCTAGTTCTGTGAAAATTGACAGTGGTGATTTATACTGATTGCATTAAATCTGTAGATTGCCTTGGGAATATAGCATTTTTGACAATAGAGATTCTTCTAATCCAAGAACATGTTGTATCTTTTCATTGGTTTGTGCCATCTTTGATTTCTTTCATCAGTGTCATAGTTTTCATAGTACAGGTCTTTTTGTATGCTTAGGTAGGTTTATTCCTAGATTTTTAAATATTTTTAATGCAATGGTAAATGGAATTGTTTCCTTAGGTTCTTTTTCAGCTATGTCATTGTTAGTGTATATGAGACAAGAGATTTCTTATATTAATTTTCTATCCTCCAACTTTACCAAATTCATTCATGTGCTCTAGTACTTTTCTGGTGGCATCTTTAGGAGTTTCTTCATATAGTATCATGTCATCTGCAAACAGTGATGTGATAGTTTTACTTCCTCCTTTCCAATTTGGATTCCTATTATATCTTTTTTTTTTCTCTGATTGCCATGGCTAGGACTTCCAAAACAATATCACATAACCATGGCAAGAGTGTACATCCTTGTCTTGTTCCTGATCTTAGTGGAAATGCTTTCAGCTTTTCACCATTGAGTATGATGTTAGTTGTGGTTTGTAATATACGGCCTTTATGTTGATGTAGGTTCCCTCTTCTGCAGATTTTTTATCATACATGGGTGTTGAATATTGTCAAAAAGCATGTTCGGCATCTATTGAGACGATCATGTGGTTTTTACTCTTCACTTTGTTAATGTCGTGTATCACACTGATTGATTTGCAGATATTGAAAAATCCTTGTATCCCTGAGATAAATCCCACCTGATCATAGTGTGTGATCCTTCTCAAGTATTATTGGATTCTGTTTGCCAGTATTTTGTTGAGGATGTTTGCATCTCTGTTCATCAGTGATATAGGCATATGCTTTTCCTTTTTGTGATATTTTTGCCTGGTTTTGGTTTTGGGGTGACTCTGGCCTCCTGGAATGAGTTCAGAAACATTCTTTCCTCTGAGAATTTTGGGAATAATTTCAAAAAGATAGGGATTAACTCTTCTCTAAATGTTTGGTGGAATTCACCTGTGAAGCCATCTGGCCCTGGACTTTTGTTTCTTGGGAGTTTTTAAATTACTGACTCAATTTCAGTACTTCAGGACTAGTAATTGGTCTGTTCATATTTTCTTTCTATCTCTTCCTAGTTCAGTCTTAGGAGATTATATTTTTTTCTAAGAAGTTGTTCATTCCTTCTAGGTTGTCCATTTATTGGCATATATTTGCTCATAGTAGTCTCTTATCCTTTATGTTTCTGTGGTCAGTTCTAATCTGACTGTGCCATTTCCTTGTCCTGGCAGGATCCTGACTGAGAGGAGTATACAAAATTGAAGATAAAATATTAACGATCCTGAAGTACTTTTCAAAAAAATTTATTGTCTGTTCAGATACCTACATACAGATAGAGATAGATACTGCACACCCAAAAAACAATGTACATGCTGTTTTGCTCTCCAGTTTCATTCAACAATGTGTATGATTTTCTTTAACTATATAGAATTTGAACTTGTTTACAATCGCTTCAAAAATTTGACTATATGGACATATCATAATGTCTTAAATTGATCATCAATTGGCATAAGTTTTAGTTCTTTCATTCACTTTTAAGATTTATTCACTGGAATGAAGTTATGCTATAGCTTTGTCTTTGTACATATCCACAATTACTTAATATGTGATTGTATAAAAATGAGATCTTTGGTACAGTATTCTAGTATTTGAACTATACTGAAAATTAAGCACATTGGCTTTTTTGGAGATGTTAAGATTATTATAGTTAATTTTTGAGATATTATTTAGCTATTTTCAGAGATTCCTAAATGGTAATTACCAATGGGGCCTTACTGTACAGCACAGGGAACTGTGTGTGATTAGGTCACTTTGCTGTACAGCAGAAATTGAAGAAACATTGTAAATAAACTCTACTGGATAAAAGATGGTAATCATCTATTTTTATAAAATTTCCAACAAACTAGCACAGAGATATTTTAAAAATATTCCACTTTTGTTTCCCTCTTTCTCTAGTGTCTTATTATGAGTTTTTAGGTCCTTTGGTTGCTCTGGTCAAATCAATTAGTTTCCTAGGGGCAAAGTCCCCTGATCCATGAGCTTCAAACTAAAATGTTTTGCATTATCATTTGATCACTGTTTTCTTGAGCTGTAATTAGCTTCATTTCTTCTTATGGCAGGATTTTACACAGGCATTTTGTTTCAGAGAACATAGGAAAATCTCAGGCTCCCTGATGATGACATTCTCTTTATACAGGTAAGATGGGAAGATCAAAAAAATTTAACAATGCAGAGTGGCTTTACTTTCAGACATAATATTTGTTGTTGTAATTGCTGTGAATATGAGTAATATCCTCAAGTGTATGAGTGTTATCCTAAAACAACATAGACAGACTCCAGGATAAAGAATTGAATAGTACAGAAGAATGATTGTATGAAAGTATATAGACACATTGCAAAAGGTTAACTGACTTTGACTTTTATTTAGCATCACATTGTTCATAGGGTAATAGGAAAGATATAAGCAAAAGTCAAATGGCATTATAATATTTTGGGTCATCATAGGTGGCAATTAATCAGTCTCTTCCTAATGTTGATTAAATGAATGTTTCTTACCCTCTGCCACTTGATAAACACGCAATAAAAATGACTGAAATATGAAAATATTTTAAAAAGGTAATAATGTTTTTTCACCATTAGCTTTGCCAAAAAGATGTGTATTAAATGATTATCTTCTTTAAGAAAGGGAAGCAAATTTATTAGGAACTCAATATTACAAGAAGGAAAAGGATTTCATAAACATCTCACTGGAAATAAGAGACATAGAGACCCAAAAATCCAAATCTGAATAATTTCCAACATCATGACACTTTAAAATATGATGTGGAAATTTTTTTTAATACATGAAACTATTGAATTTGTTTTCCTGTCTCTTACATGGTTGGAAATAGAGTGTTGTTATGTATTAATTTTATCTCTAAGCTGTAAGTAGAATGAGGAAAGATTTAGAGAAAGTTGACAAATGACAGTTGGTGGGGGAGGGGGAGAGAATGGAATGAGCGAGAAAGAGAACCTGTGTCCCTAAGTGGAACTTAAAAAGGTATTGAGTTTGCTGAATCTTGCAAACAGAAAGCAAAGGAGTGACATGTGTTTCATTTATGCACATAAAAGGTTATTTTGAAAGGACACAGAATTATTTTTATTTTCCATAGATATAAAAAAGTTAAAGTAGAGGTGGTCTTTAATCAGCGGAAGCAGTGTTTTACTTGGATGGAAAGAAGGTTTTGTGACAATTGAGAAGGTAAGATGCAGAAAGTTTGAGCTGAGGGGGTTGTTAAACTCACAATATTTTTAAATAGAGGAAGAAACCTACATAAATGATGATTTAGGTTAACACCTTGTTCAAATCTAACAGCTGTATGTAGATCCTTTTCAGTTTGATGACTGTTATTTGGAACTTCAGTTACCAATATTCCCTCCATTTGTAATGGACTAAATTTCTCCATGGAGTATTAATCAATTCTCCATAGACCAAGAAAGAACTAATCATGACAGAAGGCCAAGAGGAAGGCCTTGTCTTGTGCATCATGGATGTCAAATTAGTTTTTAAAATGTGGGTATAATTAATATATTTGAGAAAAGGTATTTCAAAGTATAACCACTAGATAAAATGAGTTTAAAATACCCCAATTCAGGAATTTTAGCCTATGAATACTTGATGACTTTCCAGTGAATAAACATCATATCACTTTGTCTCTAGAAACCTCTCTATAATTTTGATCTGAACTGACTCGAGATATGGATCCTAACTCTGTCTCAAGTGACTTTAAAACTGTGATGATCCAAGGACACAGGTTCGATCCCCGGCCTGCCAGAGGGGGTTAAAGGATCCATCTTTGCCACTGCAGCATAGGTCACAACTGTGGCTTGGGTCTCATCTCTGGCTCAGGAACTCCACATGCCACAGGGTGGCCAATAAGGAAACAAACAAACAAACAAAACTGGGATGACACAAACTTTTCAAGTTTCTACATTCCCTGACATTTGGATAGGTACAAGGTCCATATTTATATTTCATTCTTCTTTAAATTCACTTTTCCTAAAACTCTCAGTTCTTGCCTAGTTGATGGAGATTGGAGAGCCAAAAGGCAAGTAAATTCACAGCTATTTGCACATAGAGGATAAGGGCTTATTCAGAAACTCTCTGAAGAGTTTTAGCACATGAAAGACACTGGGAGATATAATACCACAATGTTTTAATACAAAATTCTACAATTAAAGAATTTCTGGACTTGGTCCAGAAGGTACTGCCAATCACATCTCATAAATTACCTTTTACTTAAAGTAAGACCTATCCTTCGTTTCTTTGTCATCCTATACATGTGTCTTAATTTCGTCATCCTTTTTCGGTTAACCATTTATTTCTTTTTCTCTAAGTCATCTGCACTGTTATATTTCCTTATTTTCTACCTATTATTCTTGGTTGCTTAGAGGTAGGAGCAGTTTCCCTACCAATAATCCTTAAGTATGTAATTATATACTCCTAATTATATGGGTTTTTTCATCCAAATGCATCCTCTTTTACCTTTCAGCAATAATTTCTGAAGTATATGCATAACTCCATTAATACCTCTTAAGATTCTAAGTTTTAGGCTGCTTGGATCCCTACACAGGTACAGTCCTTAGCTTTATGGGAGATGGAGAACAAACTTTACGGGAGTTTAAGGAGGACAAACAAAAATATCAACGACCTACATTTGTAGTGAGCATTACAAAGAAATGCAGTGGTTTTTAGAAAGCAAATCCGTTTAATCTACACAGGGTGGTTTTTATTTTGATCACTAAAAGAATATGAATATTATAATCTATTATTGTACAGAGAGTTAATCACAATATGCTGTTGAAAAATCTTTTATATATGGAATTTTGATATTATCTACTGGCCAATAACATTTTCATTTCTTATTTATTCATTTATGACATGTATTGTGCACTATTACAGACTTGTGAAAGAAGAGAAGCAACATTATCATTTACTGAACATTCACACATAATAGATACACACTGAATAAAAGATTATAAAACCTCAGTTATTTTACAATTATTTTATACATCAAATTTCTCTGAGAAGTTAGTATTACGAATTGTAATTTCATAGATGAACTGGGATTCAAGAATTTAAGTAACTTGCTCCAAATCATCTTGTCAGTGGCTCAATTAGAGTTTAAATCTTGTTTTACAGAATCCAAAGACCATATTCTTTCCACTGTGCCATGTTCCTTCTCTAACTAAAACTAAAATTAGAAGATAATGTGATATGTTCTTACCTAGGGGCCTGAACAAGATGCTACTCAGTATGCATGACGCCCTTCATAGTTTTCAGCGTCGCAGACCGTGTGCTAAGTACTTTAGGGCAGTGCTCCTCAAATTATCTTTGGTAAAGGACCAGGGTTACTTTTCTCAAATCCTTCATGGACTGATGCTTTAGAAAACATGAAATCATACGCTTGGGTTTTGCTGTGATGTGAAGTCTCTGGAGAAATTTCTAAATGCTTCTTCTCAGTTTCAAAACCTAACATGATGCAAACTGGTAACAGACAGTTAATGACCTGCACCTCTGTATGGACCATTTTTCTTGGCTTCAGGGAGTCCTAATATGAATAAGTGACAATCCCTGCCTTCAAAAAGCTTATAGCATCCCAGGTGAGTTAGCACAGTACTCAGTTTACTAAAATACAAGAAATCCTAAAAAATATGTGTTGGTAGTGTAAAGTAAGACCTCAAGTTATTAATAAACCCTGAAGAAAATTGTTTTTAAGAGATAGGGAGTCAGCAGGAAGGGTCCGTTTGCCAGAATAAGGCTTGTAGTCTTGAAAGTTGTAGGAATTGTTGAGAAGCGATGAAGAGTTTGTGTAATTGGAGACAGGGTATATTAATTTCGGGTTGATTTCTGTTACCCCTGTTGATCAGTCTTGTATCTTTTGAAAAACGTCATCATAGCATCTACCCTGGGAAGAAGCAGAGGGTGACTCAGTGCAGAGAAAACTTGGTGGTTATGCTGGCAATATAAATTCTAGTGGTCATAAAGCAAGACTTCATGGATGTGGTCAGCATTTAAATAATATTGAAGATGGATATATTCCCAGAGGTAGGGACTGGGAAGGAGGAAAATGACCCTCCTCTGGATGAAGATTATAGGCTTGCAAGATTTTTCACTAGTGATTATTATTTTGATGTGTCTAAGGTCAAATCATGCTAGATTTGAATCAAAAATCAGAAAGTTTGGGGCTGAATTTACATTACTCTGGTTGACTGTTTTGTGTCTCCTGAGTTACAGGGCACCAACCCTGGGAGGAAACAGAGAGTAATAAAGACAGAGACAAGTTAATGATAAGAACATATCCACATAAGAACTACTCATTTTTGGGTGTGAACAGCTTTTAGAGGCCATAAACACATAAGCTCACTTTTAATTCTAATAGCCTAGTGGAAATAGGTTTTTGTAATTTTGATCTATCTCCTTTAAATTCATTTAAATAATTATCATAATTTATATTTTTCCTATTGTCTTCCATCAGGTAGCAATATTAATAAAGCCCATGGATGGAGTAAATCATTCTGTGGCATCAGAGTTTGTGTTCCTGGGACTCACCAACTCCTGGGAAATACAGCTTCTCCTCTGTGTGTTCACCTCCACATGTACATGCCAATCATGATGGGAAACTCCCTCATTATGCTCACTGTGACTTCCGACCCTCACTTACACTCGCCCATGTACTTTCTGTTAGCCAACTTCTCCTTCCTTGACCTAGGAGCTGCTACTGTCGCTTCTCCCAAGATAGTTTATGACCTTTTCAGGAAACATAAAGTCATCTCCTTCAGTGGTCGCATCACTCAAATCTTCTTCATCCATGTCATTGGTGGTGTGGAGGTAGTGGTGCTCCTCGCCATGGCCTTTGACAGATATGTTGCCATATGTAAACCTCTCCATTATCTGACCATCATGAGCCCAAGAATGTGTATCTCACTTTTAGTGGCTGCCTGGATGACTGGCCTTATTCACTCCACGGTTCAACTGGCTTTTGTGGTAAACTTACCCTTCTGTGGGCCTAATGTGTTGGACAGCTTTTACTGTGACCTTCCCCGTTTCATCAAACTTGCCTGCACAGACACTTACCAACTAGAGTCCATGGTCATGGCCAACAGTGGATTCATCTCTGTTGGCTTCTTCTTCGTTGTGATCATTTCCTATATTGTCATCATTCTCACTGTACAGAAACACTCTTCAGCAGGTTCCTCCAAGGCTCTGTCCACACTGTCAGCTCACATCACTGTGGTAGTCTTGGCCTTTGGTCCTTTTATATTTGTCTATACATGGCCATCCCCCTCCATACCCCTGGATAAGTTTCTGGCCATCTTTGATGCAGTTCTCACTCCTTTCTTGAATCCTGTCATTTATACATTCAGGAATCAAGAAATGAAGGTGGCAATGAAGAGAATATGCAAGCAGCTAGTGAATTACAGAAAGATGTCTTAAGTGATGCCTATATTGTGAAGAACCCTTATTGATTATTGATGTTCATTACTGATTTTCAAACTTGGAAAGAAGATCTTGTTTGTCCCACCTTGACTTCATTTTTCACACTGGTATCAAGTCTGTTTTTCCTTTCACTTAGGATGGAGAGATACCCACTTCTGAAAAAAGAGCAGTTACATATGAAGTATTTGTAATCAAAGATTATAGTATTCTTGAGCCTCATTCCTAAGGAATAATATTTTATGAAGTGATTGTTAGAAATGCATAGTAGGGCATACTTCTTTAGAGCTTCAGAACAGGGAGAACCTGTCTCTCTCTTTATTGGGGGCCTGTCTCACATACAGGAACTCCTATCAGTTCCTGACGGGAGGTTTCCTAAGTGAAGATTGAACTGAGTGTTCCTGTTGTTATGCTGCATTCTGCCCATATTTTACCCCTCCTTTGGGTCTCTGCCAGGGCTGCACAAGGAGGGCAGAATCTTTGAGAGTACATACACAGAATCTTTGAAAACATGTATGTGTGAGGTCACACATCCCCAGGTGAAGCCATGGAAGCTGTTCTTAGAATAAAAAGAACTGGGAAACACCAGGATTTTTCTCTGTGATTCACATGATGCTACTCAAACCCATTACATTTCCATTCCTCTTTTCTTCCTATGTCTTCATCTTCATTTTTCCTAAGCAAATGGTCCCTGGGCTAGGAAGAACTTCCCCTCTCCTTTTTCAGGCTGTCTTCCTTCTCTTACTTCCTGTTCCATTATTCCACTTTCTTTTCCCTCTTCCTTGAATTTGATGCTCTGTCCACTTCTAACTTCCCACACTGTTGCCCCTTTTTAATTGTTCTTTTATAGTTTATAATATTATAAAGTGCCTCCTCAACATTTTCACATCTTGAAGAAAGTATCATTCTTCAGCAGTTCAGCTTTCTAGTGTGAGTGAAGAGAAAATACTAAAAGGCAAGGGCAAGATAACGTAGAGAAGTGGCTTTCATACCTTTGACACTGGTCCACAGTTAAAAATATGATTGACATTGTAGTGCATACAATGCCCCATCCCCATCAAAGACTGGGTCAAAGTTTAACATAGCAATATTTATTCTATGAACTTTTTTCCTTCTTTCTACTAAGAACTGTTTACAACCCACTTTGTGAGTTGCTTACAGAATCTCTGATTACTCAGAAAATTACCCAAAAGATAGTTAAACATGCACTGCTTCTCATTAAAAGCAAAACTAAATATATCAAGATCAACTTATGTCATTCTAACAGATAAAATACCAAAATCTAGTCTTGCTTTAATGTAAGTTTATATCTTAAAACATTGCTAAATTTATTTAAATAAGCCCATCAAACCTTGACTGTCCAAATGTTGTCCAAATATTAATATTGCTTCAATTCAGACTGATTATTTGAAATTTATATGTGTGTGTATACACACATTTACAGTCCAAAGCAAATAGAATTTACTTCCTAAAAACCATCTAAAGCTTTCTATGTCCATTCAGTTTTGTCTTTTATGATACTCTTTTAATTTCTGGAATAACATTTTTCTTAAGATGAATGTACTCTTTTTCCCCTTAGTATATTTGATCATGTTCCTTCTAGTATAGTCTCAGTCACCCACATTCATTATGACTGAACCAACAGAAGTAGCTTCTCTCCCACTCAGGTTCTTAAAGGGGAGTGATTGAGAATTTTCTATCATATGCAGTCATTTTAGTAAATCAGCAAAACTCATGAGCATACATCCCCAACAGATATACTTTCTGTTCATACCATCTTACACACAGTAAATAGTATTCTTAAAGCAGAAAAAAATGAGTAAGTTGGACAAAAGACATGGAATCTCTACAAAGATATAAATACATACAGACACACACACACACACCACACACACCTCACATACACACACACATTCACACACACACCATAAACCAATGTTTGAATATTCGATCGTATTTAAAAATTAGTCAAAGATGGAGTTCCCATCGTGGCACAGCAGAAACAAATCCGACTAGGAACCGGGAGGTTGTGGGTTCGATCCCTGGCCTCAGTCAGTGGGTTAAGGATCTGTCATTGCTCTAGCTGTGGGGTAGGTGGGCAGCAACAGCTCCAATTAGACTCCTAGCCTGGGAACCTCCATATGCTGTGGGTGCACCCCTAAAAAGAAAATTACAAAAAAATTTAGTCAAAGAATATCCACTAAATACTATGTTTAATACTAAACTAAGCTCTTACAATGGCTGAAAATATTAAATATTATGTTTAATGGACACACTAGAGACCTGTCAGAAGTGTAACTCAAATGACTGGACACATAATTTAAAATTTTATCTAACTCAAAGTGCTTATCTTATATTTTATACTGGTAAGGTCAAGAAGAAATCTATCACTGTTTCATTAAAAATATCAATTCAGTCTGAATTATCCAAGAATTTATTTTCACTATGTGAATTCGGATTCTCATATAAAAACACTTCTGAGCTAGTAATTTTTATAAGAATGGCTCATATAAAAACTTAGCAAATCTAGAATAGTAGTCCTACCTTAACTTGATTATACACACTACTGAATCCATTCTGTCTTTAAATTAGGAGGGAGGAGCATTTACTTTTGAAGAAAGAGAGTTGTATATAAAATATTTATGACCAAAGATTGTAATAATCTTGAGCCTCAATTCCTTGGGAATAATATTTATATGAATTAAATTTCAGAAACATCTAAGAGAAAAGCTTTCTTTAAGGCCTTCAGGACCAGGAGATGTTTCTCCTAATCCACCCTAATTCAAGATGAATTCATCTTAGCTTTACTACATCTGCAAACACCTATTTTTGAGTATGGTCACATTCAGAGGTATTGGGGCTTAGGCTTTCAACATGTCTACTTGGTAGACACAAGTCATCCCACAGTAGAAGTGTAGGTATCTCTAAATATGAATGATTATAGGATAGCTACCTATGAATAAATGAAAATGTATTTAAAATAAATAGTATTGAGGGAAGGGAGATGGACGGGTAGTTTGGGGGTAGGGGATACAAACTGCTACATTTGGAATGGATGGGCAATGGGGCCTTACTGTATAGCACAGGGATCTGTGTGTGATTGGTTCAAATTGAAGAAACATTGTAAATCAACTATAATTTAAAAAATAAATAAATAAAATAAACAATAGAAGGAACTTTAGCCGTTTCATAGGCAATTACTATACTTTATAAGTAATGGAACATGAGGAGTTCCTTTTGCGGCTCGGTGGAAATGAGCTTGACTAGTATCCATGAGGATACAAGTTCAATCCCTGGCCTCACTCAGGGGGTTGAGGATTTGACTTTGCATGAGCTGTGGTGTAGGCCAGCAGCTGTAGATTTGATTCAACCCCTAGCCTGGGAACCTCCATATACCATGGATGGGGCCCTAAAAAGAAAAAAAAAAAAAAGTAATGGAGTGTGTAAAATCAGCACAAGTTGCAAGAATTTATCCTTGTTAGCTAAAGAATCTCTGTTAACTAGGACTATTACAGATGGTAAAGAGTAATATTTACTGCTTTTAGCCATGAGCAGAACAAATGCACCAGGATGAATTTTTCATGTCTTCCTAAGAGAAAAAAACAAATATATGAATGACTGGGTCACTTTGCTAAACAGTGGAAATTGACAGAACATTGTAAATCAACTATAATTTTTAAAAAGTAAAAAAAATAAAATTATGGAAAAGGTAGGTTTTTTTTCTTTTCTTTTCTTTTATGGTCGCACCTGTAGCATATGGAAGTTCGCAGGCCAGGGGTCAAATCAGAGCTACATCTGGGGCCTATGCCACAGCCATAGGAACACCAGATCCAAGACACATCTGCAACTTACACTATAGATTTGGGCAATGCTGGATTTTTAGTCACTGATCAGATCCAGGGATGGAACCTGCATTGTCAGAGAGACAATGTTGGGCCCTTAATCCATGGAACAACAGTGGGAATTCCTGTAAAGTTATTTGTTAATCATTTGGAATTATAATTCTGACTGTTCTGACTAGAATATAACTTCTAAATTTTTAGTTGTTTTAAAACTTTGGTTTAGTGTGAACAAAATCCTTAGGGGACATTTACTGGAGAAGTTTTAAGTAAGAATGAGTAATGAAACACTGGTCATGGAATGTGTGTGTTGCTTCACTTGTAACTGTGCAGAGTGTCTATAAACTTTGGATTATTTTAGAAAGTGTGCTTCTTAATTGCTATTTAGGAATAATGTTTACTACCTTGAAGTGAGTGTAAATAGGGTGTTTGTGGCAGTAGAGGGTTATATTTGGGTGTTCCTGAGCTTTGTTAGTCAATAACCAATATATATGACAGACAAGTCTCAATTGCCCACCTTTAAGTTGACAAAGACTCTGTCCTTTACCAAACATTAGTCATGCTCCTTTGAGCCCTCTTCTCCACTAGGCCTCAACTGAGTTGCATTCTCACTGGGCTTGCAGAGGCCAGACATAGCAAGAATCCTGCTAAATTAGTTTAGAGGAAATTCCCCAGCCTTGGTATCTAATAAAAATTTCAACCCTCTATCCTTTGCTTTCCTTTAGGAGTGTTACAGTGTATGGGCTTATGTTTGGGTCATTAATCCATTTGAGTTTATTTTTATGTATGGTATTAAAGAATGCTCTAATTTCTTTCTTTTACATGTAGTGCTCCAGTTTTCCCAAAAGCGCTTATTGAAGAGACTGTCTTTCCTCCATTTGTATTCTTGCCTCCTTTGTCATAGGTTAATTGACCATAGGTGCATGGGTTTATTCTGGTCTGGGCTTTCTATCCTGTTCAGATCTATATTTCTGCTTTACTGCAAGCACCCTACTGTTTTGATGACTGTAGCTTTGTAGTGTAGTCTGAGGTCAGGGAACCTGATTCCTCCAGCCATTTTTCTCTCTCAAGATCACTTTGGCTATTCAGGTTTTGTGTTTGCATACATATTTTAAAATATTTTGTTCTAGTTCTGTGAAGAATGTCAATGGTAATTTGATAGTGATTGCGTTGAATCTGTAGATTGCCTTGGGTAGTATAGTCATTTTTGACAGTATTGATTCTTCCAATTCAAGAACATGGTATATCTTTCCATCTGTTTGTGTCATCTTTAGATTTCTTTGATTAGCATATTACAGTTTTCAAAATACAGGTCTTTTTTCTCTTTAGGTAGCTTTATCCCTAGGTATTTTGTTCTTTGATGTGATGTAAATATGAGGATTGTTTCCTCAGATTCTCTTTCTGATCTTTCATTGTTAGTGTATAGAAATTCAAGAGACATCTGTGTATTAGTTTTGTATTCTACAACTTTGCGGAATTCATTGATGTGCTCTAGTAGTTTTGCCAATAGCCTGTTTATGATTTTTATGTGTAGTATCATATTATCTACAAACATCAACAGTTTTTGCTTCTTCTTTTAAAATCTGGATTTTTTTAATATCATTTTCTCCTCTGATTACCAGGGCTGGGTCTTCCAAAACTATGTTGAATAAAAGTAGTGAGCATGAACATCCTTGTCTTGTTCTTGATCTTGTTCCTGCAATGCTTTCAGCTCTTCACTGTTGAGAATGATGTTAGCTGTGGGTTTATCCTACATGGACCTTTACTATGTTGAGGTAAGTTTCCTGTATTCCCCACTTTCTATAGGGTTTTTATCAGAAATGAGTGGTGGTCAAACAATGAGAGACAAACATCATAGGCTGTCACTTATCTATGGAATCTTTAAAAAGGATACAAATTAACTTATCTGCAGAACAGAAATAGACTCCCAGAATTTGAAAAACTTATGGTTACCAAAGGGGCAGGTTTCAGATGGAAGTGTTCTAAAATTAGGTGGCGATGATGGTTGTACAACTATATAATTAAGTTCATTGAATTTAAAAACATAAAAATAAAGTCACGATGTCCCACCATGAAAAAAAAGAAAGAAAGCAAGAAGGCAAGAAAGAAAGCAAGAAAGCAAGCAAGCAAGCAAGAAAGAAAGAAAGTAAGGAAAGAAAGAAAGAAAGAAAGAGAAAGAAAGAAAGAAATGGGTGTTGGATTTTATCAAAAGCTTTTTCTACATCTATTGAGATAATCATATGCTTTTTATTCTTAAATCAGTCACACTGACTTATTTGCACATATTGAAAAATCCTTGCATTTCTGAGATAAATCCCACATGATCATTGTTATGACCCTTTTAATCTATCATTGGATTCAGTTTGCTAGTATTTTGTGGAGGGTTTTTGCATCTATATTCATCTGTGATATTGGCTTGTAATTTTTCTTTTTTTGTGGTATCTTTGGTTTTCTTATCAGGGTGATAATGACCTCATAGAATGAGTTCAGAAGCATTCATTCCTCTGCAATTTTTTGGAATAGTTTCATAAGGCTAGGTAGTAAACTCTTCTCTAAATGCTTGATAGAATTCTCCTATGAAGTTTCTGGTTCTGAACTTTTGTTTGCTGGGAATATTTAAATTACTGATTCAGTTACACTACCTGTAATTGGTCTCTTTACATATGTGTTTCTTCCTGATTCATCCTTGGGAGATTGTACATTACTAGGAATTCATCTGTTTTTTCTAGTTTGTCCATTTTACTGGTGTATATTTGTTCATAGTAATCTCTTATGATTCTTTGTATTTCTTTGGTGTCAGTTGTAACTTCTCCATGTTCAGTTCTGATCTTAATGATTGGGGACCTCTTTCATTTTTTCCTGATGAGTATGGCTAAAGGTTTTTCAATTTTGTTTATCTTTTCAAAGGACCAATTTTCAATTGGATTGATCTTTTCAATTTTTTTTTTTAGTTTCCATTTCATTTATTTCTGCTCTGATCTTTATGAGAATTTTGTCTATTTACATTTAAAGTAATTATGACTGGGAATATAGTGATTGCCATTTTGTTAATTATTTGGAGGTTTTGTTTGTAGTTTTTTTTTTGCCTGCTTTTTCCTTCTTTTCTTGCTTCCCATGTCATTTGACGACTATCTTTAATGTTGTGTTTGGATATTTTTTTCTTTATGTGTGTATATCTAGTATATACTAGACTGCCACCACATCATATGGAAGTTCCTGGGCCAGGGACTGACCTATGCTGCAACTGCAGCCACACCAGGCCAGGGATTGAACCTGTGCCTCTGCAGTGATCCAATCCACTGTGATCGGATTCTTTGTTTTCTTTTTTCGTATGGTTGTTTTTTATTCTTTTTTTAAAATTTTTATTGTGATTGGCTTCAGTGTTCTGTCATTTTCAGCTGTAGAGCAAAGTGACCCATTCGTATATTTTTTCTCGCATTATCCTCCATCATGTTCCATCATAAGTGATTAGGTATATACTTCTCTATGCTATACAGCAGGATCTCATCTCTCTTGCTCCTCCTCTTGAAATGCAACAGTTTTCATCTACTAACCCAAGACTCCCAATCCATCCCACTCCTGCCTCCTTCTTCCCACCCCCTGGCAAATATGAGTCTGTTATACATGTCTGTGATCTTTTCTGTTTTGTAGACAGATCATTTATGACATATTTTAGACTTAACATATAAGTGATATTATATGGTGCCTTTCTCTTTCTGACTTCACTCAGTATGAAGTCTCTAGTTCCATCACATGTTGCTGCAAATGGCATTATTTTGTCCTTTACTATGGCTGCATAGTATTCCATTTTATATATGTACCATATCTTCCTAATCCATTCATTGTCACTTGGCATTTAGGTTGTTTCCATGTCTGGGCTATTGCGAATAGTGCTGTGATGAACATATGGGTGCACATACCTTTTTCAATAAAAGTTTCTTCCAGATATATGAGCAGGAGTGTCATAACTGGGTCATATGGTTGTTCTATATTTATTTTCTGAGATATTCCATACTGTTTTCCACAGAAGTTGTGCCAATTTACATTCCAACCAACAGTGGAGGAGGGTTCTCTTTTCTCCACATCCTTTCCAGAATTTGTTCTTTGTTGACTTACTAACTATGGCCACTCTAACTGGTGAGAGGTGATACCTCATTGTAGTTTTGAATTGCATTTCTTTAATAATCAGTGATGCTGAGCATTTATTCATGTGCCTGCTGGTAATCTGTATGTCTTTGGTGAAATGTCTATTTAGGTCTTCTGCCCATTTTTCAATTGGATTCAATTGGGTTCTTCCTTTTTTGTTGTTGTTGAGTTGTATGAGTTGTTGTATATTTTGGAGATTAAACCTTTGTCGGCTGAGTCATTTGCAAAAATTTTCTCCCACTGTATGGGTTGTCTTTTCATGTGTTTTTTTTTTTAATGGCTGCCTTTGCTGTGCAGAAGCTTTGTGTTTAATTAGGTCCCATTGCTTTATTTGTGTGTTTATTGTCTTTATTCTAGGAGGTGGATCAAACAAGATGTTGCTGTGATTTATGTCAAAGAGCATTCTGCCTATGGTTTCCTCTGGGAGTTTTATACTGTCTTGTCTGACATTTAGGTCTTTAATACATTTTGAGTTTATTTTGGGGTATGGTGTTAGGCAGTGTTCTAATTTCATTCTCTCACATGCAGTTGCCCAGTTTTCCCAGCACCATTTATTGAAAAGACTGTCTTTCCTCCACTGTATGTTCTTGCCTCCTTTGTCATAGATAAATTGGCCATAGGTGTTTGGGTTTATTTCTGGGCTTGTTATCCTGTTCCATTGATCTATATTTCTGTTTTTGTGCCAGTACCATACCATGTTGATGATTCTAGCTTTGTAGGAAAGTCAGAAGCCAGGGAGCCTGATTCCTCCAGTTCCATTTCTTTCTGTTCAGTATTGCTTTGGCTATTCGAGGTCTTTTGTGTTTCCATACATATTTTAAAGTATTTTGTTCTGGTTCTGTAAAAATATCATTGATAATTTGAAAAGGATTGCTTTGAATATGTAAATTGCCTTAGATAGTATTGTATTTTGACTATATTGATACTTCCAATCCAAGAGCATGGTGTATTTGTTCACCTGTTTGAGTCTTCTTTGACTTCTTTCATCATGTCTTATAGTTTTCAGAGTACAGGTCTTTTGTCCCTTGAGTAGTTTTATTCCTAGGTGTTTTATTCTTTTTGATGCAATGGTAAATGGGATTGTTTCCCTAATTTCTCTTTCTGATCTTTCATTGTTAGTAGTTAGAAATGCAATACATTTCTGTGTATTAATTTTGTATCCTGTGACTTTGCCAAATTAATTGATGAGATCTAATAGTTTTCTCATAGTGTCTTTAGGATTTTCTAGGTATAGAATCATGTCATCTGCAAACAGTGATAGTTTTACTCCTTCTTTTCTAATTTGAATTTGTTTTATTTCTTTTTTCTCTGTCTGATTGCCATGGCTAGGACTTCCGAGACTATGTTGATTAACACTGGTGAAAGAGGACATCCTTGTCTTGTTCCTGATCTTGGTGGAAATGCTTTCTGTTTTGCACCATTGAAAGTGATGGTAGTTCTGAGTTTGTCATAAATGGCTTTTATTATATTGAATTCCCCTCTATGCTTACAGTCTGGAGAGTTTTTATCAGGAATGGGTGTTAAATTTGGTCAAAAGCTTTTTCTGCCTCTATTAAGATGATCATAACAGTTTTTATTTTTCAGTATGTTGACGTGGTATATAACATTGATAGATTTGCAGATACTGAAGAATCCTTGCATCCTGGGACAAATCCTACTTGATGGTGGTGTATGATCCTTTTAATGTATATTTGTATTCAGGTTGATAATATTTTGTTGAGGATTTTTACATCTATGTTCATCAGTGATATCAGCCTGTTAGTTTTCTCTTTTTTGTGGTATCCTTGATTTTGGTATCAGCGTAGTGGTGGCTTCATAGAATGAGCTTGGGAGTGTTCCTTCCTCTGCAATTTTCTGGAAAAGTTTCAGAAGAGGAGTTAACTCTTCTCTGAATGTTTGGTAGAACTCAGCTGTGAAGCCTTCAGGTCTTAGACATTGTTTTTTGGAAGTTTTTTTTAATCCCATTTTCAATTTTAGCTCTTGTAATTGGTCTATTCATATTTTCTATTTTTTCCAAGTTCAGTCTTGGTAAGTTGTACCTTTGTAAGAATCTGTCCATTTCTGCTAGGTTGTCCCATTTTATTTGCATATAGTTACTCATAGTAGTCTTTCGTGATCCTTTATATTTCTGCAGTCAGATGTAACTTCTTTTTCATTTCTAATTTTATTGATTTGAACCCTCTCCCTTTTTTTCTGATGCATCTGGCTGACTTGTGAAGATCTTTTCAAGGAACCAACTTTAGGTTTCACTGATCTTCTCAATGATTTATTTTCTCTATGTTATTAATTTTGCTTGAGTATCTTATGATTTCTTAGCTTCTACTAATTTTGGGCTTTGTCTGTTATTCCTTCTCTAAATGTTAAAAGTATATGGTTAGGTTATTTATTTGCATTTTTTTCTTCTTTCCTGAGATTAGATTATATTGCTATAATCTTCCCTGTTTTGATATGTTCCATAGGTTTTGGATTTTTGTATCTTCATTGTCATTTTTCTCTATGTAACTTTTCATTTCCTCTTTGATTTCTTCAATGATCAAGTGATTATTTAGTAGCATATTGTTTAGCTTACATGAGTTTGTATTTTCTGCTGTTGTTTTCTTATTGATTTCTAGTCTCATATAATTGCGATCAAAGAAAATGCTTGAAATAATTTCAGATTTTTTAAATTTATCCAGGCTTGATCTGTGCCCCAAGTTGTGATCTATCCTAGAGAATGTTCCATGTGCACTTGCAAAGAAAGTATATTCTGCTGCTTTGGAGTGAAAAATCCTATAGGTATCAGTTAAGTCTATTTGGTCTACTGTATCATTTAAGGCCTATGTTTCCTTGTTTATTTTGTCTGGATGATCTGTCCATTGCTGTAAGTGGGGTTTTAAAGTCTCCCACTCTTGTTTTACTGTCAATTTCCCCTCTTATGGCTATTAGTAGTAGCCTTATATATTGTGCTGCTCCTATTCTAGGTGCATAGGTATTTAAATTTTTTATTTCTTCTTCTTGTATTGATCCTTTGATCATTATGTAATGTCTTTCTTTGTCTCTCATGACTTTCTTTATTTTAAAATCTATTTTGTCTGATATGATTAATGCTACTCCTGCTTTTCTATAATTTCCATTTGCATGTAATATTTTCTTCCACCCCCTCACATTAAGTCTGTATGTGTTCTTAGATCTGTAATAGGTCTCCTGTTGACAGCATACATATGGGTCTTGCTTTTGAATCCATTGAGCAAGTCTTTTTCTTTTAGTTGGAGTGTTTAAACCATTTACATTCAATGTAATTGTGGATAAGTATGTACTTATTGTCATTTGCTTAAGTTTGGGGGGTGTGGATTTCCAATTTAGGGCTTTTTTTCCCTTCCTCTTTCTGTTGACTTTTCTTATAATTTGCTGACCATGTTTAGTGTTATGTTTGGCTCAGTTTTTCCTTTTATGTGTGTGACTATTATAGTCATTTGACTAGTGGTTCCCTTATATTTTGATATATCAATCTATATGTGTGCAGAATTGTTTTGTCTTGTTGGTCTCCTTACTTTCAAATGCACTTTCAATGTTCTGCATTTGTCCTCTCCACATGCTTGCCAGTTTAGATATCATATTTTTCAATTGGTGGTTTTCTACTTGTAAATTATCTTTTCTTTACCAGTGAGCTTTTTCATTTGTAATATTCTTGTTTCTAATTGTGGTTTTCCTTTTCTGCTTAGAGAAGTTCCTTTAGTAGTTGATGTAGAGCTGGTGCAGAGGGGCTGAATTCTTGCAGCTTTTGCTGGTCTGTGAAGCTTTTGATCTCTCCATCAAATCTGAATGAGAGCTTTGCTGGGTAGAGTATTTTTGCTTCTAGGTTCCTCTTCTTCATCACCTCAAATATATTTTGCCACTCCCTTCTGGCTTCTAGAGTTTCTGCTCAGAGATTGGCTGTTATTCTTAGGGGAATTCCCTTGTATGTGATTTTTTTGCTTTTCCCTTATTAATCTTAATATTTTTTTGAACTAAATTTTGTCTGTTTGATTAATATGTGTCTTGCTGTTTTTCTTCTGGGGTTTACTTTGTATGGAATTCTCTGTGCTTCTTCCACTTGAGTAAGCATTTTCTTTCCCATATTTGGGAAATTTTCAGTCATAATCTCTTCTGTTTTGAACTTCCTCAAGTTTATATAGATAATTTAAACAACTGGAATTCAAACTCAGAATTTCATGACACTGAAGCTATGTCCCTAACCAGAGTTAAGGCTTAACTTTAGCATACTCTTGCATGCCATTTCAGGTGTTGTTTTTTGAGTTTTGTTGTTTGTTTGTTTAGGGCTGCACCCATGGCATATGGAGGTTCCCAGGCCAGGGGTCAAATTGGAGCTGTGGCTGCTGTTGTATGCCACAGCCACAGCAACAGCATATCTGAGCTGTGGCTGCGACCTACACCACAGCTCATGGCAACGCCAGATCCTTAACCTTCTGAGCTAGGCCAGGAAACGTAACCTGTGTCCTCGTGGATGCTGGTCAGATTCGTTTCCACTGAGGCACAATGGGAAGTCACCATTTCAAGTTTTTAAATACTATAATTTTTGATAATACACTTACTAGAATTAATAGGTACATTCACATTTTAAAAAGAAAATGTTGAGTAATTGGAAAAACTGCACTATAATCACACTAGTACATTCAGTCTTTTTTTGTATTGTAGTTGTTATTTGAGTAGAACAGTCTGGTTCCCTGGAGCAAAATTCTTGCATGACCTGGTTTATATGTAATCTCCCTTGGCATGGGACTGATAGTTATTCCATGTTTATTTGCTCCTTATTCACAAGTTATATTCTACTCTAAAGCCTTCACTAATGTTAATGTTAAAAGTCATTTTTATACATTTCATTAGTTGTATAAAAATGACTTTTAACATTAATCTGAATTTGATAGTTGACATTAGGACCATTGGACAAGAACTGAAAACCCCTGCTTGCCTTGAGCAGTTTTGTATAATAGAAGCTTCAGAATATTTTCATTATTATATCATAGAATTCATATTTTCAGCCATAAATTTGGACATTTTCTTACATTTGTAGTATATATGAAATACTTTGAAATTCAGGGGAAAGGCTAATAAAGTTAAGCTGTTGCCTCTCACTTTCCCCATACTTCTCACACCAGAACACCAAACTCACCTACTCTGGCCTGCTGTCTTGCTGCAGCAGAAGTATTTTGTAAACCTTCTCTAGGAATGACGATTACTTCTCATTCAAGGACTTGAGCTGGTGCTCTGGTCTGCTCTGACTTTAGATAACTGATCTCCACATTTAATTTAGTTAATACCCTGGTCTGGGTATTAGGGATTCACTTAACAAGTTTGTCTTCATGTAGAATACCAGTACTTTTCTGGATTCTCACTCTATAACCCTTTTCATAACTCTGAACATACTGCTCTGTACCATCAGGTACATCTGTGGAGCTCTGAATCCAGTTGCCTCTTCTGCCTTTTGTTTGCGTTTCAATCCTCCATAAATTCTGGGACAGAAACTAAAGATTTCTCAGCAGAGGGGCTAAAGATTTGTGCTTTGTTAAAAAGGAGTCTGCTTTCCTGATCAAATGTCCTTTCTAGATTGCTCTGAGGTGCTCTGCCATGATTTTGGAAAATTAGGTGAACCTGTTCAGCCCCTCAAGAATATGTATTTTATAATGTATTTTTTTAAAGCAATGGTTAACATTTTAGTTTTGCAGTTCACTCTCAGCTTCTAGGAATCTTCAATCCCTTTCCTCTCTAGGACTCTATTCCCACCCCCATCCTAACACAACACTACAAACATTCTGACTCTTACTGAATCCTTACCTCCCATGGTCTTCCTCACTTGCTGAATAAATGGTAACATCTGCATTGGTTCCTTACTTGGGTTTAGCCAGCCTTTCCAGGGCTCCATTTCTTTCTTTTGTTTACCAGTCTGACTTACACTGAAGAGAAAGTGGATATTGAGTTTTTGCCCTTCTCACTGCAGAGAGGAATTACACAGGCCTGCTGAGTAGATCACACAGGGAGCTCAGGAAGAAGCAGGAAGAGGTAATTACAGGCAGGGGTCACTGGAGTCTCTGAACCCGAGTGATTCCTTTATTTTTGGAGTTTATGCAGCTAATGGGATGTGTAGAGGACAAGGGTGTACTTTTTATTTAAAACACATTTATGTTTTCTAATCTCTTTTTACTCTTCCCAGACTCTCAGCAAGAGCTCAGAGATCAGCAACTCTAGCACTAGCAGTTTTATTCCTAGAACGATTTGGAGCCTAAGCAACAATACCAAGACAAAACCTTAAATATAGCTACCTATTTGAGCATAAAAATGCTTAGATTCTCTAAAATTATCATGGTTCATTGTGAGCTGGCTCTTTTTTTAATGGTTTTAATTTGGCAGCAGCCTGGCTCTCTCCACAAAAGCTTCTAGGAAGGATGATTTCAGGAAATTTAATTCTCTATTAAATATAATTGTAATATATACATGTAAGGATAACCTGACCCCCTTGCTGTACAGTGGGAAAATAAAAAAAAAAGAAAATAATCCCATTTACAATTGCATCAAAAAGAATAAAATACCCAGGAATAAATTCAAAAAAAAAAAAAAGAAATGCATACATTGGCCTAAATGAATCTTTTTGACTTTCTATTCTCTTTCCCCTGGCACTGCCCTTTTAACTTGTAAGGTAGTATATATATATATATGTGTGTGTGTGTGTGTGTGTGTGTATTTCTGTCTTTAATTCTTTTATTAATTATTTTATTACTGTCATCTTAACCCCTGGCAAAGTGCCTGGCGTACAATGGAGGCTAAAATTTCTTCCCTCAATATCAATAAATAGAGTCAGGTTTTGAGGTTCTGCTGTTTTCCAGACTCTGTATTAGGAACTTCAAATAGATCATTGCACTTAAATCTCTTTTAAAAAATGAGTTTAATTATTTCTGGCCCATTTTCTAGAATCTCTGACTCATTTTTCCAAGCCAGAGATAGTGCCATTTCATGGCAGATTAGTAAGACTCAGTTAAAGGTAGCTATTTTGTGTGAGCTGTAACAGGCAAATATATTGACTTTATTGTTTTTGCAATGTGTTTTTTGCTTACCACTTCAGAAGCAGTTACAGGCAATGAGTTCAAACAGAAAAATAGATGGCCTGGATGAGGAGGCTTCTGAATCCATAGTCCTGTAAGAAGGAACAAGTTACTAAGGTATATAAACGCCAACCTGGGGATTTCCTAATACAGTTTTCATTAGTATTAGGTAGTGTCCAATACATGCTAGAAAGTTTTGGGAATCCTTAGTGGGTGATTCTAATGAGAATTCTGTCTGTTGGGGGTATAGTGCTTCAGAAAAAAAATGATTTATCATCATTTGGCATGATAGATGAAGTTAGATCCATGAGGGAGTTTGGAATGTTTATTTTTATTTATTCTTTTCTCTTTATGGCCATATCTGTGGCATATGGAACTTCTTGTATCAGAGGTCGAGTCAGAGCTGCAGCTGTTGGCCTGTGCCACAGCCACAGCAACAGTAGATCCAAGCTACAACTATCACCTATGCTTCAACTTGCTGCAATATTGGATCCTTAACCCACTGAGCAAGGCCAGGGATCAAACCAGAAACTCCTGTCTTGTTTTTAGATCCCAAATATAAGTGATCATATAATACTTGTCTTTTCCTGTATAACTTATTTCACTTTGCATAGTACTCTCTAGGTCTATCCATGTTGTTTCAAATGTCAAGTTTTTAACTTCTATAGCTGAGTATTCTATTGTATATATTTACCACAGCTTTACTCATTCATCTACTGATGGACACAGAGGTTGCTTCCATATCTCAGTTATAGTAAATAAATGCTGCAGTGACCATAAGGGTGGCATTTAACTTTTGATTAGTGCTTTTGTTTTCTTTAGATAAATGCAAAACTGGGATTGCTGGATCATGCGTTAGTTCTGTTTCAGTTTAGGAAGCTCCATATTTCTTTCCATAGTGGTTGCACCAGTTTACCTTCCCATCAACAGGGCAGGAGTATTCCCTTTCCTCTGCATCACTGCTGACACATTATTTGTTGATTTTTTGAATAATTGGAATTCTGATAGGTATGAAGTGATATCTCATTGTGGTTTTAATTTGCATTTCTCTGATGATTAGTGATGTTGAGCATATTTCATGTCTATTGGCCATCTTTATGACTTCCTGGGAAAAATGTTTATTCGGGTCCCTTGCCCATTTTTTTAAATTGGATTTTTTTATATTGCATTGCATGATTTCTTTATATAATTTTTATATTAATCCCTTATCAGATATGTCATCTTCAGATATCTTATCCCATTTTAGGTTGCTTTTTAGTTTTGCTGGTCATTTCTTCCTTGCACAAAAGCTTTTTAGTTTGGTATAGTCCCATATGGTTATTTCTGCTTTTGTTACCCTTGCTGAGGAGACATAGCCAAAAAATATCACTCACTATACTTTCTGTGTTTTTTCCCAGGGGTTTTAGGGTTTCAGGCCTTATGTCTTTATTCCATTTTGAGTTTATTTTTGTATATATTATAAGAAAGTGGTCCAGTTTTCCCAATTTTATTTATTGAAGAGCTTGTCTTTCCCATTTTATACGCTTGACTACTTTTGTTGTAAATTAACTGACCATTTTATTTCTGGAATCTCTCTTCTGTTCCATTGATCTATGTGCCTGTTGTTGTACTAGTACCGTATAGTTTTGATTACTGTAACTTAGTAGTATACTTTATTATTAGGGAGTGTTATATCTCCAGTCTTGTTCTTTTTTCTTAAGATCACTGTGTCTATTTGGGATCTTTTGTATTTATATACAAATTCCAGGATTATATGTTCTACTTTTGTAAAAAAAAAATGCTGTTTGTATTCTAATAGGGGTTACATTGAATCTGTAGATCACTTTGGGTATTATGCACATTTTGATAGTACTAATTCTTTCAATCCATGAGCACAATACATCTTTATATTTATTTGTGTCATTTTCAATTCCTTTCCTCAGTGATTTATAGTTTTCAGAAATCAGGTCCTTTACCTCCTGGGTTAGATTTATTTTTTTATTCTTTCTTGATGCAGTTGTAAATTGTATTCTTTATTTTTTTATTTTTTAAAGTTTTATTGAAGTATAGCTGATTTACAGTATTGTGATATTTTCTGCTTCATTTTGTTTTTTAAATATTTTTAGTAGTGTCTTTAGGATTTTCTACATACAATGCTGTGTTATCTGCAAATGGTGACAATTTTACATCTTCCATTCCAATTTGTACACTTTCTAACCTTTTTTTTTTGGTCTGATTTCTGTGGATAGGCCTTCCAATATCACCCTGAATAAAGTAGTAATGGTGGGCATCCTTTTCTTCTTCCTGACCTTAGAGGAAAAGTTTTAGGCTTTTCAAAGTTGCATATGTTAGCTATTGGTTCTTCCTGTGTGGCCTTTATTATGTTAAGGTGTGCTGCCTCTATACTCACTTTGTTTAGAGACATCAAAATGGATGTGGAATTTTGTCACATTTTGTTTTGCATCTATAGAGATAATCATGATCTTTATCTTTGTTCTGTTAATGTAGTGTAATACATTGATTGACCTGCAGATTTTGTACCTTCCTTGCATTCCTGGCATAAATTTGACTTGATCATGATCCTTTTAATTCATTGTTGAATTTGGTTTGCTACTAGTTGTCTCTTGGTATCTATTGGGGATTAATTCCAGGAGATCCATGAATATCAAAACCTGTGGATGTTCAAGACCCTTCTATAAAATGATTATAATTTCTGTGAAATGGTTTAGTGCAATGAACATAGGCAGCTCTTTGTATTCACAGGTTTCACATCCATATATCCATTATTGTTTGAATCTGCCTATGCAAAATTGATACAGAGGCCAGCAGATATAATTGGCCCACAAAATTTTATTATTTGTATCAGGAACATTGGCCTATAATTGTGTATATGTGTGTGAGTGTGTGTGTGTGTGTGTGTGTGTGATGTCTTTTCCTGGTTTTATATTAGGGATATGTTGATGCGGTACAATGGATTTGAAAAGTTCTGTACTCTAATTTTTGGTAATAATTTGAGAAGGATAGATGATAACTCTTTAAATATTTGGTTGAATTCACCTGTGTGGCTGTCTGGTCCAGGACTTGCCTTTTTTGAGGTTTGGTTACTGTTTCAATTTCATTACTAATAATTGGTCTATTTAAATTTTCTATTGCTTTCTGATTCAATCTTAGAAGATTATGTTTCTAGACATTTATCCATTTCTTCTATATTGTCCAATTTGTTGATTCATAATTGTTTACCAAACAAATGGATTTTATATTATAATCATTTTTATTTCTGTGGTGTTTGTGTTTACTTCTCCTTTCTCATTTCTGATTTTATTGATTTGGGCCCTCTCTTTTATTTTATTGGTGAGACTGGCTAAAGATTCATTAATTTTATTTGTCTTGTCAGAGAACCAATCATTAATTTCATTGAGCTTTTCTATTATTTTTAGTCTTTTTTTATTTATTTCCATTCTGATCTTTATTATTTCCTTCTATTAACACTGGACTTTGTTTTTTCTTTGTGTTCTAGTTCCTTTAGTGTAAGGTTAGATTGATTATTTGATATTTTTGTTTGTTTCCTAAGGTAGGCCTGTATCACTATAAACTTTCCTCCTAGAACTGCTACTGCTATATCCCATAGTTTATAATATGTTGTATTTCTATATTTTTTTCAAGATATATTTTGATTTTCTATTTGATTTCATCAAAGATTCATTGGTTTTTAGTAGCATGCTGTTTCACCTCCACATGTTTGTGTTTTTCCTAGTTATTTCTTGTAATTGATTTCTAGTTTCATACTATGGTAATCAGAAAATATGCTTGATATGATTCCAATGTTAAATTTATTGAGACTTGTTTTTTGGCCTATCATGTGATCGGTCCTGAAGAATGTTCCATGAGCACTTGAAAAGATGGTATGTTCTGCTGTATTAGGGTTGCATGTTCTGTATATATCAGTTAAGTTCATCTGGTATAAGATATACAATAAGAATTCATAACTACTATATCCAGACTGGAGTATGGTGGGAGGTTTGATAAAATAGGTGAAGGGAATTGAGAGACACAAACTTTCAGTTTTAAAATACATAAGTCATGAAGATTTAATGTACAACTTGGGAACTATAGTCAATAACTTTGTAACAACATTGCATGGTGACAGATATTTAACAGATTTATTGATTATAGTGATCAAGTCTTAATGTATATAAATGTCAAATCACTATATTGTACATCCAAAACTAATATAATATTGAATACCAATTATATTTCAGTTTTTAAAAAGTACAATTCATCAATTTGGACAAAAATAAATTTTGGCAATATTAATTCAATTCACTAGTGTAAAAGATTAAATGAGTAAAGATAATTATCTCAAATTTTGCATATAAATTTTATGAAATCAACAATCATTTATGATTTTTTAAAGAATTGAAGTCTATTAATATAAGAACCATGTCTTAATTTTTAAAAGTTATCATTGATGATGGTATTTTAGAAACAAATATACATGTAGAAAAAAGGTGATATCTTCTCCTCAGCATTGTACTGATGATTCTATCCAATGTAATATGGAAAAATTAAAAGAAACAACAAGTACTTGGTTTGGAAAATATCAGGAATTAAATAACTATTTTTTTCTAAATAAACTGGTTGGGACATTGAGAGGAATCTATAGGCAAAATTAAAATGAATGATAGGAAATTTCATCAAATTTGTTGAATATATGATGGATATACAGAAATCTACTATTTTTCTATATCAGTAATTATCTACTAAAATATAAAGCAAGAGTGAATCCATTGTAATAGCAAGAAAACATGATGTCTGATAACTCAGTTAAAATATCACTAAATATTATAGAATAAAATGTTAATTAAGGAAATACATATATATATACTAGGTTAATAGATTAGAATAATCAAAATAATAAAGTTATATATTATTTGAAAATTAATGTAGAAATTGTATCCAATTTCATTTGCTATCCAAAGATTATTTTTGTGGAATTAGACCACTTATCCTAAAATCATCTAGAAGAGTTAATTGACAAGAAGAACTTATATTTACTTAAAGTAGAAAATTTTCAAAGTGTAAATTCACTGTGCTAAATAGTGACCATATTTAAGATTTTGTAGTGTTGTATCTGAGGGGCAAAATGACCAATGGATGAAATGACCAATGGATGAAAGAAGCCAGGAAGAGATCCAAGCATACATAGGTTGCTTTATATAGAGTAAAGGTGATATTACGATCAGTAGGAAAAGCTCTTCAGTAAATGACATTTGCATGATAGTTTGTATCCATACAAACATAATTTAGATTCCTATAGGATGACAATACAAAATTTAATTTCTAATTGGATTAAAGGACTAATGTAAATGTTTAAATTTTAAACAAGGTAAAGACAGTAAAGTATTTTGGGCTATCAATTGTAAAAGGTATACTAAATAAGACAAAAATCATAAATCTAAGAGAAAAATTAATAAAAATAAAAATAATTTAATTGTACTTTATCTATAAACACCACAGATTTTTAATATAATCAACATAAGTGAAGGTATTTTGTTTATATAATCTTTTTTAATACATAAAAAGATAACATCCCCAAAGAAACATTGGCAAAAGTATAAACTGGAAAGATAAAAGAAAATGTCCAATAAACATTTCAATTAATGCCCAGTTCACTATTAACAAAAGAAATGAAATAAATATTTTAAGTTAATATTCAATTGTTTAACTTAAAATATTTTCTATCCATTTAAATGGAAAAACACAACAGTTTACATAGTCCTCCATTGACAAAGTCATGGAGAAATTAGGGTCCTTCACAGAGTATAAACATCTACAACTTTGGAAGAAATGTTTTTAATTTCTAGTAAAGTTAGAACACTTATACCTTACAACACAGAACTTACAGTTCTAAATAAATACCCTAGAAAAATTATCTTACGCACAAAGAAGCATATATGTATATTCAATTGAGACATGACATAACAAAAAAAATTAGTTAATTATAAACTCTTATAAAATCTTCTCAAGAGAAGAGGTAAATAAATTTTAGAAGATCCATAACATATAAGGCTCTATAGCCACTAAAATGAAAGAACTAAATTCAACAAATGGTGTGAGAAGTTAAATATGTAAAAGTTAATGTTGGATTCTTACCTTTTACCATATTCAAAAATTAACTCCAGTGAATTAAACACCTAAATATAAGACCTAATAGTGTAAAACTTGTTGAAAAAAACATAGGAGAAAATTTTCAAGATGTTGAATTTGGGAATTATTTATTGGATATGACACCAAAAGCACAGGCAGCAAAAGCAAAAATAAGTCAAAGGGAGCTACAAAAATGTTGGAAACCTTTGTGTAGCAAAAGAAACAGAGTGAAAAGGCAAACTACAGAATGGAAGAAAATGTTTGCAAATCATATATCTGATAAGGAGTTAATATATAGCATATGTAAAGAATCCTTACAACTTAACAATACAAAATCAAATAACCCAATGAAAAATGGGGAAAGGCTTGAAAAGATATTTATTCAAGGAAAATTCACAATAGCCAGCAAGCATGTGAAAAACATATTTAACATCACTAATCATCAGGGAATTGCAAATCAAAACCACAATGAGATATTACCTTATGCCTATTAAGGTGACCTCTTTCAAAAGAAACAAAAACCAGAAAATAACAAGTACTGGTGAGGATGTAGAGATGAAGAGAAATAGGGTCCCTTTACATTGTTAGGTATATAAAATATTTCAGCTGTTTTGGAAAACAAGTGGCGTTTCCTCAAAAATTAAAAATAGAATTACCATCTGATTCAACAATTTGACTTCTGGATATACATACAAAATAACTGAAATTCAGATACTGAAGAGATGCTTGCACATCCATGTTCATTGCAACTCTATTCACAGTAGCCAAGAGGTGGAAGCAACCTAAATGTCCATTGATAAAGGAATGTCCACTGGATAAAGGAAATGAGTCATATACATACAGTGGAATACTATTCAGCCTTAAAAAGAAGGAAATCCTAAAATATGTTACAACATAGTTGAACTTTGAGGACATTATGCTAAGTGAAACCATCCAGTCCCAAAAAGACAAATACTGCATGATTCACCTATATGTGTTATCTAAAGTTGTCAAACCCTTAGAAGCAGAAAGGAGACTGTTGGTTGCCAGACTAAGAGAAGGTGAAAAGGAAATTTGTACAGTGAATATAGAGTTTCAACTTTGCAAGAGGAAAAAGGCTAAAGATCTGTTGCATAACAAGGTACATATAGTTAACACTCTTGTACACTTAAAAATTATTAAGATGTTATTTTTTTTACCATGTTAAAAAAAGGATGGACTAGAGCAGCATGTATTTAAAGAGATGAATCTTTAAAGCATTAAATTGAATGAAACAAATAGATGTTGTAATAATGGCATTTATATAGATACCATTTATATCAGGTAAAACTATGCAAAATATTTTTATGCACAATGTACAAAATGTGAGAAAAAAATTTAAAATATACAAAGGTATGATACAGAGTTGATAATGATTATATTTGATATGATCAAATAATTGTATGTGGAGGTTGCTTAGAAGTCTTTATTATTTCTAATAATCCATTTTAATTTTAGTAAAAGATAATAAGAAATAAATGAGGCAAGATGTTAAAAATTTGACAAAACTACATGTTATATTATTGTCTACCCTAAACTTTGTGATTGAAATAGTTTGTAAGAAAGATACAAGTAGGAGTTCCCATTGTGGCTTAAAGTGTTAAGAACCCAACTAGTATCCCTGAGGATGAGGGTTCAGTCCCTGGTCTCACTCAGTGAGTTAAGGATCCTGCATTTCTGCAAGTTGCAGTTTAGGTAGCCAATTCAGTTCAGATCTAGCATTGCTATGGCTGTGGCACAGGCCAGCAGCTGCAGCTGCAATTGGACTCCTAGCTTGGGTTCTTCCATATGCCTCAGGTGCAGCCCTAACAAGCAAAAAAAAAAAAAAAAAAACAACATAAAAAAAGGAAAGATGTAAGTATGTCCGTTGATCATCCTCAGGGATCCAATTCCTACCCTCCTCAAAGCATATTTTAAAATAAGAATTAGGTTAAACATCATGCAGATATAGCTAGAGATACATTGTTAAAGCACTTTTTAACCTATAGCTGGTATATTACACATATCTTTTAGAGATAGTAAAGAAAAGTATTGGATAGAAGCCTATAAAATTATCACTGAATGTTTTGGGAAAACAGTGGATAAGTTTGATACCAAAGAGTGCATAGAATGTCTATCTATTCTAATGTCCATGAACCATATATAAAACTTTGTCATTTAACACAGTTTATGCAATGTAAGCAGATTGTATACTTTCTCTTTTGTCGTGAAGTGAATGACTGAATGTATAAGGGGTAGTTTATTGCCTGTCCCTGTGGACTGACCCAACAGTAAAGCTTTTACTTGCTTCTTGATAGGTATATGAGAACAACTATGAATATAAACATAAATGATGTAATAAAAGAGCTTATGTGTGTGAAATTTATATGTCAGGTGGAGTTTCTATTTACTTAAGAAATAAAAATGTGCTTTCTTGCCAGCAGATAATAGTAGCGGATCTGTCTGAACATAGAAACTTGCCTGTTTGCCTAGTTTAAAAAGTAATAATTTTTATACATCTTACGATCCACAGAAGTATAAACTTATGTGTGCGTGTGTTTTTCAATTTAGTTAATACTTTTTATGTGAATTTAGTCAACTGGAAAATTTAGCTGAAAGATCTCTAATTCTGAATTTAAAGTAGAAAAATTCATATTTGATTTCTCTTTGTTTATGAGCCAGGTTTTTTTTTCGTATTTATTATTATTGTTATTATTTTGTCTTTTTAGGGCCATGACCATGCCACATGGAGGTTCCCAGGCTAGGGATCTAATCAGAGCTGTAGCCGCCAGTTTACACCACAGCCACAGCAATGCCAGATCTGAGACATGTCTGCAATCTACACCACAGCTCATGGCAACGCCAGAACTTTAACCCATTGAGTGAGGCCAGGGATCGAACCCACAACCTCATGGTTTCTAGTCAGACTCATTTCCACTGCACCACGATGGGAACTCCCCTATTTAACTATTTATTACATTTAAAAAAGCTAACTCCAACTAAATTGAATTTCAATTAAAAACTATTCTTTCAATAAGCCAAATATGTCATAAAGATATAATGATGGAATATTTGGTAATTTTAATATACATTATGAATATTTTAAATATATACAAACAAAAATTAATACCAGCTTATTTTGAGGTGTAATATATATATGATTTTTGCTCTAAAAATCTTCACCATGGTCTTGCCTAGTAATTCTGTCTGGAGCTTACATGTTGAGTCCTCAGCCTACTCATGGCGGCTCTCATTTCCTGATTCCTCAGAGTGTAAATAATGGGGTTCAATAATGGTGTGATAACTGAATAAAACACAGAAAGAAATTTATCCACTGAAAAGCTACTAAATGGCCAAACGTAAATGAAGATGCATGGCCCAAAGAACAGAGTGACGACAGTAATATGAGCAGACAGTGTGGACAGAGCCTTGGAGAGGCCACCAGAGGATCGATGTCGGACGGTCACCAGAATGACAGTGTAGGAAATGAGTAAGAGTATGAAGCAAATGAAAGACAGTAGTCCACTGTCAGCAATCACCAGCAACTCCAGAACATAGGTGTCAGTGCAGGCAAGCTTTAGAACTAGAGGAAGGTCACAAAAAATATTGTCCACTACATTGGGGCCACAGAAGGGCAAGGTGATGGTAAAAACCATCTGGCTCATCGTATGCACAAAGCCAACAGCCCATGACAACAGCACAGAGCCCATGAGCATCCGGTGGTTCATGATGGTTGTGTAATGAAGAGGTCTGCATATTGCAATGTACCGATCAACAGCCATAACTATGAGAAGAGTCATCTCACTGCCCCCTAAAAAGTGAAGGAAGAACATCTGAGCCATACAGCCCCACAGAGAAATTGTTTTATTCTCCTTGAGAAAATCGGCAACCATCTTAGGGGTTGTGATTGTAGAGAGAGACATATCAAGAAGGAGAGATTTCCAAGGAGGAAGTACATTGGTATCGAGTGCAGATGAGAGTCAAAAGTAACAGTGACCACAATGAGAAGATTTCCTGCCATAATTGCTGCATATGCCAACAAAAATATGAAAAAAAAGAAAATTTCAAGTTCCCAAGTGTTGGTGAGTCCTAACAAAACAAACTCAGATACTACCGAGCTATTCTTCATTTTGATCGAGTCTGTATAGGAGTTTTCAGAAAATCTTTAAAATGAAGATAAACTTGAAAAAGTGATAATTTTATCTGTGATAATGTTGAAGATATGTACATATAGAAAATAGTATTTGATTCCTATAGAAAGAGAAGAGATGGATATTTCTGAATAATACATTTTAATTGATTTAATGCAAGCACATTACTTGTATACACATTCACATTACTGCATTTATTTTCAGACAGAAAGGCAAAAATATAGGGAATTTACTGTAAAATTTTATAAATGTGGTTTCCAGTCACAGATTTTATCTTCACTTTCATTTGTTGTTTCTCTCATAAGTTCATGAATTCATGAACCACAAGTTCAATGCATGAGAAATAAAACAGTCAAATAACTATTAGTCATGAGTCAGTTCAAGTGGACTGGAATATAATCAAATAAAGTTCTGGTTTCTAGTATTCAATCCTTTACCCTTTGCACCAACCTAATTTGAAATATTTAGATATGTGCATGTGAGTTGAATTGTATACCCATTTAGGAAATTACTTTAGGGTATTTTATTAGCTATTCTATATTCTCAGGCTTCCTTTCAACCCAAAGGGATATAAGCTTTAATCTAGGTATAGTCTGTTATATGTTCTTCCCCACCCCAAAATTATAATTAAATAAGCTTCCTGTGAAGTTTCTGGACAAGTACATAAATATTTCTCAATGTCCAGGTTTTTTCCTTCCTTTTTCTCTTTTTTTTGTCCCTTCCTTCATCTCTCCCTTCTTTCCTGCCTCTCCCCTTCTCACTTCCTTTCTTCCCTCTTCCCTCCCTCCCTCCTTCCCTCTCTTCCTTTCCTTTTTTCCCTGTTTTTTCAATAGTGTTCTGTATTTCCTACAGGTTCCTAAATAAAACTGACCTCTACATTTTGCCTGTTTCTCAGAATCTATTTTTGCTGGGTTCCTAGCTGAAGTAGTCTTCATTCAGTATATAGATGATATCTGAACAACAACCAGATCTTTTACAAGTAGTGTTTGTGTTTCCTTGGAGCCTAATTGCTTACCTTTTTGTAACGATTGCTTTCCTCTGAATTATTACATCTGTGTGCAGACTGACTTTTGGCAATTTTACCCAGGCTCATATGTCCTTGATATTTGTATTTTATATGTTTTCTCACATTGAACTAACACTGTTGGCTCACTTGTATCTCCTTTTTTATTTTGACTTAGATCTTTTGGTCCCAGGGTTCTTTCTCTTTTTTTTCTTTTGAAGCTATTAATGGTATACATCAACCATACCGACGCAGATATAGAATCACACATATACACTCACTTATACCACATTCTGGTTCTGAGTAATAGGATGGAAAGTGGAAAATCTATACATTATCAATATTTTTAAAAAATCTACAAGCATTTCCTTCTTTCTTTGATTTATAATTGGCAAAATATTCAGAAATTTTTATTTGGCCCAACTTTCAGAATTAAAAAACAAATAAACAAATGAAGCAAGAGTCAAGAATCAAACATTTACTAGGGAAATATACTCTCAACTCTTCAACCTTCCAGATTGATATGAGACTCCAAAGGGTAACATATATGGAATGTGTTTGTGTTTTTCATTCTCTACAAAGTTGCTATGTTAGGTATGTGCATTCACACAATTTTATCTTTATCATTATCTCATTTTCTGGTGGATATATGGACCACAGGAAAATTTTACTATGAAAGATTTGGTAAAGAAGATGTACTATAAATGCAAATATTTTTTCTTTATTAAGTATAAATTATAAAACTACCTAGTTGTCTTCTTTATAAAGAATTACTGTCATCATAATTGGTATCATATTTCATGCACTGAGTCTACATACTAGTCGTGAAATTGTTTTCAAAATCATGCAGTCCTCAGTCTCAAAACACTAGCAGAAGAAAACTTTGAAGAGAACAAGTAATTTTTATAATTTAATATTTAAAATTGGAAAATTAAAAGCAAAAGTAACATTTATTAATTTAGTTTTTTAAAATTCACAAGCATATTTATAAAATATATGCAAATAAATTTAAATGAAGATGTACTCAAATCAGTTATGGTAAGTGAAATCATTCATTATGACGATTTGTACATATGATCGAATATTAAATATCTTTAAAATACCTACTTTTTTACTCAGACACAGATAAAAATAAGTTGGAGTTAGAAAAAGAAAACAGTTCTTCTTAACTTGAGGTGTGGCTAAAACTCACATGAGGAGTTCCCTTGTGGCACAGTGAGTTAAGGATCCCTTTTCACTGCAGTAGCTCAGGTTTCTGCTGAGGTGTGTGTTTGATTCCTGACCCCCAGAACTTCCACATGCCATGGGTGCAGCCAAAAAAAAAATAATACATGTGAAAGATATAAATTTTTAGTGCTGTATGTCTTACAAATAATATTGAATTGAAAAATAATTGAATAAAACTTATTAAGGCAAAGTTTAGGTTTTCACTAGTGGGAACTTCTACTAATACTATGAATGGCTTGTGACTTGGGAACCTAGCTGTTTCTGTGCCATTCAGGTGTCTAAATGAAGAAATATTACTGTATTATTTTCAACTGTAGCCCTTGCTTGAAGAAAGAAAGCTATAGGATGTTTAATACTTTGAGTATGTATTCAGTAATAGTCTTTCCTGTATATTTTCACAAAACCACTTAAATAGTGTATATGGACATATGTAACTGGTGGTTCTATTGATAAGAAAAAAGACTGTGAAATTTCTATTGATCTTGAAGAGTTTTTTTAATGATTTTTGTGACATGAGTTACTTAAGCCATGTATGGATTAGATAAACCACGAGTAATATTCACTTAACATGGAAAATGTTTGGCATGTGAAAAAGCAGATTTGCTGCCAAAATAACCACTATAAATATTTTCCTAATTAAAAAATAAACTCTATTTAGCAGTCACAGACTGCGCTGCTTACTAAAACTAGATACATCTGTCCAGATGATAGCTGACACAAATTATCTTTTTCTGTTGCCCTTATTATCAGAATAATAGGGTTTTCATTCATTTCTCAGGCTCTTGTACAAAGTCTTCTCTTTTATTAAAGTATACAATTTCTGCTTATTATTAGCACTGCTATTTAAACCTACCAGATCTGGCTGAGGAGTGGCCTCTTCAAAGATATGTAGACACAGTAAGATTCTGAATATATATTGTTTTTTTTTTGATATCCATGGATTTGCATAACAGTCATTTGCAGTTCAGAAAAAAAGGATAAGAAACATATACATAAAACTTAGACTGTTGATTAACCCCCAGAGGGAGTTATTAAAATAAACACTCTCGATAGTTATCCCTAGAGTTCAAGGAAGGGACTTATTCTCTCATTATTTAAGTAGACTGTGAGTTCACTAAGTGTATCAGCCATGTGAACTTTCTGTAAGTGCTTTCCAGAAAAAGCACTGACTCCTGTGTTTTGGTTGATAGAGAGTGAGCACATTTGGAGAAAATGGATCTATCATAAAATGATGGACTTGAGAAACGTATAACTCTATTAATTTGACTTCATCAATCTGGATTTAATTTGGTAATTAAATGCATTTATTCAATTCAGTTTAACAGTATCCACACAGAGCAAGGTATATAGAGAAAAATCTTTTACTACAAGGGAAAAAGAAAAATCACACACACTCATGAGCTAGAACAAGAAGCAGGGGAGGCTTTCACTATGGTAATAACTACATGATTCATGGTAATCAACAAATGATTAGTAAATTTTAGGAGTCAACCATTCTAAAAATTTAGAATTTCACATAGTCCTTTGTAATTATGTTTAATGATGGCTCAACAGTATTAAAGGAAGATCATGGAGGCAATTAGAGTAAACTTTCATGGTAAAATAATGTAATTAAGCAAGTAAATTCTAAAAGCTAACTGGATAGTAATACATGACTGCGGATGATTTCACCTGACTGAGGACTTTCTGTGTTTATTCTTATATGTAACTCATCCATATTTCCTCAACTATAGTACTCTTGAAAAGATTGCAAGGACATGAAGATTATAAGTATGTGATAAATGTGGTTCCACATTCATTTCCAAGGCCCATAACAGACATTGCTAATAAATTTCTCACTTTTTCTTTCTAAGCCTCAGAATTAAAAAAAAAAAGTTCCCCAGACAGCCACTAGCAATTAGAATTGCCATTAACAAAACAAATAAATAGAAAACCTTTAGAAAATATTTCAGCTAAGGAGATAGATGCTACGATATAGTGTGGCGTTTGAGGAACTGTTTGAAAGAGAGGAAAGGATTCTTTAAAAATTGAAATTAGGAGCTCCTCTTGTGGCTCAGGTGGTTAAGATCCTGACTAGTATCCATGAGGGTGTAGGTTGCAGATGAAGTTCTGATCTGGCATTGCTGTGGGCTGTGGTATAGGCCTGCAGCTGCATCTCCAATTTGACCCCTAGCCTGGAAACCTCCATATGCTGCAGATGTGGCCCTAAAAAAAATGAAATTAGATAATATGAGCACCTGTTACCCATCCAGTTGGTAAGGATGGTGGACTTAGAATTTTTCAGAATAAAGATGAAAGGTTGGGAACACATTTTCTAAGGCCAAACTAGGGAAAAACAAAAACCAGGGGGTAAGAACAAAAAAATATGTAAGTTTGATATACTAGGTACATTGTTTTGTAAAGTGAAAGACATTGAAAGAGATGGTTCCCAAGATGTTTGCATACCTATGGAATTTTTTCTGTCATTGGAAGGTCTTTTTGAGGTGTTTCCACACACTCCCAGCTGGGGTCATTTCATCAATTTGGGCTTACTCTCTCAAACAGCCTACCAGTTATTCTCACTGCTTTCACTTTTGTTACAATTTATTTTGCACTTAGGAGACCTACATCAGATTTGAAAAATATATTGAATCTATTCCTACTCATTGTCAAAATCCCTTAAGGGCTCTTTATCCAGGATTCATTAGGCCTGAACACACGGGCCTCTTCCTTTCTACACAGTGTCAGCACAGGTCTTTCTTCTTTTTATTCATCAACCTTCCTCATAAAGGTCTGTCTTGAGTATGTACAAGTTTTTTCTTACTTAACAATGTCTGTATACACTGGCCCTTCTGCCTGGAAGGCTTTTTCCACTCAAATCTCTCCTTTTTTTTTTTTTACTTTCTTAATGTTTTGATGTAAATATTTCCTTCTTAAGTGGTTTTCTGACAGTACCAGACCTAACCTAGATGCCTCCTCCTAATTCTCTCCAGGGCAGAGAACAGGGCTGTGTGATAAACCATTTATTTCTGTTGCTTTGGGAAGTATTTTCTAACTAGTAAATATTTTTAAATGTCTTATAAATGACAGAATTCAGTTAAAAGAACATACTGCCTGCTGCAGCAAGATACAATAAGCACTTTATGGACTGACTCATCACTGCTACAGTTTTATTGATTCTTAAAAAAAGCAGTTTGGATAATCAAATGTATGTTTGAAATATTCATTTCTAGGAGTATTTTAACATTATGCTAAGGATAATTGAGGCCATACAGTGCAAAAATATTCTTCAAATACTGATTTAAATCCAAACTCTTCTCTGAAGACTCCGTATAGATGAAATATTTTAAATACCTATTAAGTTTCTACATATAATCAAAAATGAAAATTTATGCTAAAAACTGTACTGTGCCATCTTACTAGTTATTTTTACAAATTCATTCACTGGAATATTATACAATATTTGTAAGAGGATATTATGCTTATGTACATTCTTATTTTATTTTATTTTATTTTTAGTGGCCATGCATCTTAAACATTCAAGGTTTCCTTGAATTTTAAGACAAGGAAGAAATGGAGATAATTAATGAAAGCCTACTGATGTATTACACCTATAATAAGAACATTTTCCATTAGTATTTTAAATCAAAAATATGTTAATAATTCCACACATTTTAAGAAAGAAAATTGATATTATTAAACACGTGATTTTAATCATTTGATTAAACCTAAGACTCAACCCTCCTCAATAGCAGAAAACACAAAACAATCATTTGCTCCAGACAATGTTTAGTTGATGAGACAGGAATCAATATGCTGCCTGCTCAGTCTCTTGATGGCTGCTTTCATTTCCTGATTTCTCAGAGTATAAATAATGGGATTAAGGAGAGGGGTGATCATAGAGTAAAACACTGAAAGAAACTTATCTACAGAATAACTATTAAACGGGAAGGCATAGATGAAGATAGCGGGACCAAAGAAGAGCGTGACCACAGTGATGTGGGCAGAGAGTGTGGACAGAGCCTTGGAAGATGCACTGGAGGAGTGCTGCCAGATGGTGACCAGCATGACAGTGTAGGAAATGAGCAAGAGAACAAAGCATACCAGGGACAGGAGCCCACTGTTCACAATCACCAGGAGCTCTAGGATGTAGGTATCAGTGCAGGCAAGCCTGATGACCAGGGGAAGGTCACAGAAAATGCTGTCCACAGTATTGGGACCACAGAAAGGTAAACCCACCGTGAAAACCATCTGGCTAGTGGTATGTATGAACTCAACTGTCCAGGAGAGCAGTAGAAGCACAATGAGCACCTTATGACTCATGATAGTCTTGTAGTGTAAGGGTTTGCATATGGCGACATACCTGTCAATGGCCATAGCTATCAGAAGAGACATCTCTCCACCCCCAAAGAAATGCATAAAGAACATCTGGGTCATACAGCCCCACCAGGAGATGGTCTTACGTTCTCTAAGGAAGTCCAAAATCACTTTGGGAGTTGCAGTGGAGGAAAGACATAGATCAAAGAACGATAAATTTGCCAGAAAGAAATACATGGGGGAGTGAAGATGGTAATCAGATATCACAGAGGTCACAATGAGGAGGTTTCCCACTATGATGGCTACATAGACAAGAGTGAAGATTGCAAAAAAGAACATTTGAATGTCTTGAGCACTGGAAAGTCCCAGCAAGATGAACTCAGAAACACTCGATGTGTTATTCAGGAGATCCATTCATCCCTCTGCATGAAGTTTGTCAGAAGTTGTCTGAAAGGGGAAAACACACAGGAAGTCATAGGGGCTAACAGGTCAGGGAACCTAATCTTTCTTAAGCTGTCTTTTTTTTTTTTTTTTAATTCAAGGAAGCAGCCCTTGTAGTCATGCAACTTGCGTGTAGGTATTTTGAAGTTGTAGATATTTCTCAGGATCACAAGACTGTAAAAATGTGGTGGTTTTGAAGCCAACTAAATCAAATTAGTGTCTTGATTAGTACAAGGTGAAGTCAGTTAAACATTTGAGAAAACTTGTCTTCCTTTGTGTTCAGCTCCAGATATCAATATATGAGTGAACTTTTAGTTTATTAGAGTTGCAGAAAAAAGTTTTCGAAAGCATCAGGGAAATAGGTTTTTATCTTTTGTGGGACTCAGGAAGTACACTACTAACACAGTTTTGTGACATCCTCAGGACGCAGTAAAAAAAAAATTTGCCATACCAAAAAAATTGCTGAAATCACATGATATGCATTATGCCGCCTGAAGTGAACAAATTAAAGACCCATATTGTTCAAAGTTGAATGTTGAGAGACCTAAGTAGTTTACTGATATCAAATCTAATTACTGAGGTTTTCAACTTGAATGACCCAGATTGACTCTGATAACTAGAGATGTTCACTTTACCGTTGGCCTTACTCTTCTGTTTTGGGATTAGATAAGTGAGTGTATCGCATCTATGCATTCTTATCCTACTTTTGCAAAGTTTGATGGAATGATAATTTCTATTTGATGTTTTGTTTTAATTGACACATTTTCATTTATGTCATGAGTGTATAGAAATACCAAAAACACTATAATTAAAACTGTGAACTAGTAAGGTTACCAAAGTAGTCTTGTTCAACTTTTCTCTCTTAAAGAGATATAAGTAATAAAATGAATGAATCATTTACCATCATGAACCCAAAGAAAGAAAAGGAATGATGTATTATTTATGTAGCATCTCTGGATAGTTAATTCTCTGCGTTTTTCCTTAATGTACTTTCGACCTTTAACTTTTTCAAGAATGGAAATAATTCACAGATATTTTCTTACATACTGAAGCGGACTCACCTAACTAAACCAAATTTTAAAAAATATACATAAAGGGAATTAAGTCAGTCCTTGATAGGCATAAGTCCACCTCTTCCAGTACTTCTCTTGTTTATCTGATTTTTGTTCTGTTGGTCAAGTCTTATTCCAGGCTCCATGGTTATCTCCAGTCTTTTTTTTTTTTTTACTTTCTTCAAAGCCTAGAGTCAGACTTAATGCCAAAATGAGAAAAGAAAATAGCATGTTTTTGATTATCTATGTGCCTTTAATATTTTAATTGCACAATATATATTTTAAAGGTACAATATGTCTAGTTAACCATAAAGAATATTTAATTATATGAACTCAGATATGTTAAGGTTGCTATCAGTAAGACACACATTTTATTGTAAGTGGCCCATACTCTAACCATGATATTTGACACTATCACTCAGAGTAGCATAAAACTTCTTTCTTTCACATACTAATAGAATGGAAAATGGAAGTCTTTGCATGTGAATCTTCATTTCTTCTTAGTGCTTTGTACTCTCAATGCAAGACAATTATTTTTATCTAAGCTACAGCCCTTAGACCTTATGTGTTTTTCTAAAGTATGCGAGTAAGTAGATTTGTAGGTGCTCATGAACTTGGCAAAGGTGAAGTCCTAGACAAGATGATTTCTCTCAAAACTTTTTTTAACAGATTATTGTTTGTTTAAGTATATGGCTATATTCAGATTATTGTCATAAGATATTTCACCATATATTTCTTTTCATAATTCCTATCAAGTGTAGTGATAGCATCAATATTTTGTAAGAGAATTCTGATTCTCCAAGCCATGAATCTAATATTTTATCCTTATATCTATTATCTCTCTTTAAAAATAACTGCATCACTAGAAGCAAATATGAAACTTCCTCTACATTTTGCAATAATTTAAAGAATAAAGTCATTCAACCTGATCAGTATAAGGAAACAATTAAAGCACCTTGAAAACATATCCTTTTCCCTAAGCATAATTTATTTGCTCTGGATTACTGTATCACTATCTTAATTCCCAGTGATCACAATTACAGTGATTTTTGTATCTGTTTTCCATTTGTATAAAAATCAGTTTTCTCCAGGATAATTTCCTCTTTGCAGCCCTCCTCTCAGTTATTATTTTGGCATTTGAATTTTATCAGTATGGACACACTTACATTGTAGATGAAACCAGTGTGATAGATGTGGTATATGGGTAGGGTAACATGTCAGGATTATGTAACCTACCAGTTGCACTTGGACTTCAGAAATAACATCAATACGAGATCCTAGATGTTTAGTCTTCATCATCCAGTAATTTCTTTTGCTGCTCTGAACTTCAAAAGACAAGAGTATATAAAGGTATCCCTTGACAGGAGGAATAAAGGAGAAAATTCATTTGATTGTTTTAGCGTCCTCAGAGACTGGCAGTACAAAGTAATTGGGATTGTTAAAAGAGTTTTTGCCATTGCAGAAAATGAGACTCCATTTTTCACTTCTCAAATTGACAATACCTTAAATGAAACAGTCAATATTGAAGAAGGTGTTGGACGATGTCGCTAGTGGTGCATTATGGGACTTTTGTATAATGTTTTTTGTTTTGTTGTAGTTTAATTTTTAAAGCAAGCATTGAGAAATGTTATATTTAGAAAAATATTAACATTCAAGATTATTTTAACTGAACTTTGTTAAAGTCAAAATTTTCACATTTAAATTCAAATCTGTTGAAATGTATCAAGAAATGAAGTAAGATAATTTTTCATCATTTCAATTAAATAATAATTTCTTCCACTAACGATTTGTTATTCTTTTATAACTTAGTAAATTTGTGACTAGATCAGGCTTTTTTTTCAGATATACCCATTTTCTTCTTTTTTTTGCCAGTTACAATTTGAGTAGGTACTACATACTTTATTTTTATTCATTATGATTGATGGTATGTTTTATTTTATTTTTTCAATAATGATTTTTATTTTTTCCATTATAGCTGGTTTACAGTGTTCTATAAATTTTCTACTGTACAGCAAGGTGACCAAATCACACATACACGTATACATCATTTTTTCTCACATTATCATGCTCCGTCATAAATAACTAGATATAGTTCCGAGTGCTATTCAGCAGGATCTCATTGCTTAGCCATTCCAAAAGCAATAGTTTGCATCAATTTAACCCAAATTCCCAGTCCATACCACTCCCTCCCCTTCCTCCTTGGCAGCCACAAGTCTGTTCTCCATGTCCATGATTTTATTTTCCATGGAAAGATTCCTTTGTGCTGTATATTAGATTCCAGATAGAAGTGATATCATATGGGATTTGTCCTTCTCTTTCTGACTTACTTCACTTAGTATGAGAGTCTCTAGTTCCATCCATGTTGCTGCAAATGGTATTATTTAGTTCATTTTTATGGCTGAGTAGTATTCCATTGTGTATGTATACCACCTTTTCTTAATCCATTCATCTGTCGAAGGACATTTAGGTTGTTTCCATGTCTTGGCTATTGTGAATAGTGCTGCAGTGAACATGCGGGTGCATGTGTCATTTTTAAAGTTTTATCCAGATATATGCCCAAGAGTGGGATTGCTGGATCATGTGGTAGTTCTATGTATAGTTCTATAAGGTACCTGCATAATGTTCTCCATAGTGGTTGAACCCATTTATATTCCCACCAACAGTGCAGGAGGGTTCCCTTTTCTCCACACCCCTTCATTTGTTCTTTGTGGACTTATTAATTATGGCCATTCTGACTGGTGTGAGGTGGTATCTCATGGTAGTTTTGATTTGCATTTCTCAACTAATCAGGGAGGTTGAGCATTTTTTCATGTGCTTGTTGGCCATCTGTATATCTTCCTTGGAGAAATGTCTATTCAGGTCTTTTGACCATTTTTCCATTGGGTTGTTGGCTTTTTTTGCTGTTGAGTTGTATAAGTTGTTTGTATATTATAGAGATTAAACTCTTTTCAGTTGTATCATTTGAAACTATTTTCTCCTATTCTGTAACTTGTCCTTTTGGTTTTCTTTTTTCTTTCTTTTTTTTTTTTTTTAGAATTTGTAAGGATTTTTTTTCATTATAGCTGGTTTACAGTGTTCTGCCAGTTTTCTACTGTATAGCATGTTTTAATGTATGGAAGGGCAACTCCTCTTTCATTGCTTTATTCATTCAAAGCATCCTCGTCTATTTTCATATCTTTTTATTCTAAATTAAATTGATTTACTTTCTAAAGTTAAACCAAATTTCCCTGTTGTTTTCAACATCACAATATTTAAGTTATAAAGAGCATAATTTTGAAATTGAATATTGCAGAAAGATTCTAGGTCCTTTTAAATGTTTGACTAATTTTAGGACACAACAAAATTTTGTCATCTTTATTATTTCAACAATTTTGGTAAAATATTTGTGTTAAATGTAATTTTTCATACTTTTTAATTTGGTTCTATACTTAATATAAACTTTTTCCTTAATATGATTGGTCTTACTACTATTGGTTTCATTTTACATATTAAGACATTAATGGTACCATTGCTGAAATCTAACATCTCATTTTTTTTCTAGTACATTCTCTTGTGTGTCTTAAGTTACTGATCCCCAAACATTAATAACATTTCTCCTGATAATTTTATTGTTTGTTATGATAACTAAAGGTTTAGAGCAATATTGAAAAATGATGATAACTGCTGTGGCAAAACTTATCTTCCCAAACATGACTCTCTTCTTTCTTGATGAGGAAATCGCATTTTCTTGGGATCAGTTGCCTGTGAACTTCCATGGGGTTTCAAACTCAGTCCAAAAAGCAGCATCTCACTAGCCTAGACCAATCCCATCCTCACCATTTTCCTCTCCAGTGTCTATTTAGCCATGAGCGTAAAGCATGTAGCTGAGACTGCTGTTGTCTGCCACAGAGCCAGCTCCCATCCCTCATTACTAATAGATACCTGAAGCTCATTTAGAGTCATTGTACAACCTCCCTTGCAATTAGAAGTGGCAAAAACCATGAAAGAAAACAATATTATCAGGTAGCCACTTAGTGAAAATTCTCTATAGGAGCTGACTCATTGCTGAGTTATGCTCTTTGCCTTTCCCTAACCCCATATTTTCTCAGGTCTAATTTGGAAAAGTGTTTGTTTTTATGCTAAATTTATAACACTGTAAATATTTATGGTTAAATAATGCTAATTAAATCCTGTAAGTATTTAAAACCGAAGGGAAATAATTAATTACTCGAGTAACACAATGGCTGAGTCACTAACAGGAAATGTTCAGGGAAACCAAATAGCATCAACTGCAAGCTCCCACCACATCTAAGCAGGAAGGAAGAGAAGAGGGCGTCTTACCAAAGCCCAAGAGTGTGGCCATGCATTCATTTTCTTCTTCTTCCTTTACAAATTACCATAAATACCGGGATATCATCCAGCACAAACTTATGATCTCATGGCCCTGTGGGTTCAAAACCCAACCTTGGTCTCTCTGGCACAAAATCAAGGTGTAGACAGGATGATATTCTTTACTGAATGCTTTAAGGGAGAATCTGCTCCAAGAGTCATGCTGTTTGTGGACCAAATTCAGTTCCATGTGACTGTAAAATGACCTCTCCATTTTCTTACTGATTTTCTTTCAGCCAGGGGTTATTCCTAGTTTCTAGACGTTCTGCATTCTTTGGTCATGGCCTCATTCTCTTCAAAGCCGGGAACAGTGGATTGAGGCCCTCCCAAGTCTTTTCATTCCTGGATTCTTTTCTGCCTCATCTATCTTGTTCTCTGCAAGCATGAGAGGTTCAGTGTTTCTAAATGCACATGCAGTTAGACTGGGCCAATCCATATTATCCAGGATAATCCCCCCCCATCTCAAAATTGATCAGCTAAATCACATTTGCAAAGTTCTTCTTTGTGAGATCATCATTCTACCTATAAAAGCTTGTATACAGAAATTGGAAATGTGGTGGTCTTTTCCACCAGAAAACCTGGAACCATGGAAGTGATGCAGAAATTTCAGAGTGACCCATAGAACTACTGCAGAGGTATGGGCTAAGGCAGTATGTGTGTATGTGTGTGTGTGTGCGTGTGTGTGTGTGTGTGTGTGTGTGTGTGTGTGTGTGTGTTCTTTCTGCCTTTCTTCTACCCTCCGTTAATCTACCACTGACACCCATTTATCACTATTTAGTCAGGTGACATAGGGTCTTGGAAATTCCATCTTCATAGATTAGGTTCCTATATAACAGATCAAATTTGGATAAATGAAAATAATGGGTTGGAAGGAAAATGGACCTGCGATCGCACATATCCTTTTGTTATTTATTCTCTGAAAAACAAACGTGATGTTTGAAATTCCTGAAGGCATTCTGTGACAAAGTATTTTAAAAGAAGCATACAGAGAAGATGTTTTGGAGTTCCTGCTGATTTTGTGGCACTGGTATAATCAACACATACACTGGCACAAGTTTGCTTTCCATGTCCACAGGTCTTTGACCATGATTACTCTCTGAGGACATATAAAATATTTAATCTAAGGAGAGTTTTCTTATAACTTAACTAGTTAAACTTACTTTTCAGCAAAAGAGATTCAGTAGTTGTCCAATGAACAGATATCTACTGACCGTATAATTTACTGTATATTGGAGAAGATATGGATCTAGATGATAGAGCATTAGAGTAATCATCTGATCTCACAGCTAAAGGATCACTTTTTAGATTGTGTCCTGATCTCTTGGGGTAGCATCCTTTAGGGTATAATATACACTCTTTTTTATCTTTTAAAATTTTTGGCTGTACCTGCAGCATGCAGAAGTTCCCATAGCAGAGATCAAAACCATGCAACATCAGCAACAGAAGTCACAGCGATGACAATGCCAGATCCTTATCTCCTTAGCCACCAGAGAACTCCTACACACTTAAACAATGACTATCATAGGTCATTTTGTCTCTAACAGAAGAATCTATAGGATTGGGAACAAGGTTATTCCCAATGTATCATTTATCCTTACAAGTCACTTGGATAGAATTAGTGCTTTCTTTTTTCACAACTTTATATTCTTTAGTTCTGGAAGTTCTGAGACATGCTTTCACCAGGAAATTCATTGATATTTCCATTAACCTCAAGCCATTTCTGACTCTCAATCATTGTGTTTTTCTTTCCAAAAGACTACCTTGTAAAGAGAAATTTATCTTGATCATCAGGAGAAGAGGCTAGTACTGCTACGTTCAGTGCTTAAGTAGAGTCATGGAAGATGTAAAAAAAAAAAAATTGAAATGTGGAATTGAACTCTTCATAAGAAACCATTATTAAAAGTAAAAAGAGTTACAGAGATTAAAAGTAAAAGGATAGAAAAAGAAAAATTATGCTAATATGTTGTTGTTTCACTGATCTGTGATGTATTATCTTATATAGCTGCTGTAACAAATTTCTACAAACTTAGTGACTTAAAATAGTAAAAATTTAGTATCTTACTTACAGTTTTAAGTGAGAAGTCTGATACAAGGCTCACTGGGCTAAAGTCATAATGTTGACAGAGTTGCACTCCTTTCTGGAGGCTTTGGAGAGAATCCTTTTCCTTGCCATTTTCAATTAAACCAAAAAAAGCAGAAAAAGTGGAAATATATCAATATAAGACATCTGGCAAGAAAGCAAATCTTAATCTAACCGTAGTGATAACCTCATTAAATGTAAATTGTCTTTCAAATCTCACAAGATAGCTATTTTTTGTACAGTCATATTCAGTGTGTAGTCATTTACATGTATAAACATAGTTGATAAATTATTTATTCTTTCCTTCAAATTAGTATTCCCCTCCAGGACTATTTTCTTTTACCTGAAGAACTGACATTAATATTTATTTACTGCAAGCTCTTAGACAACAGATCTGCTCATTTTTTTCTGAAAATGTTTTTATTTCACTTTCACCAAAGGACTATGAATTAATCTCATTTAGACTTTTAGCTTGGTATCATTTTCTTTCAGTACATTAAAGAGATCACACCACTGTCTTCTGGATGCCATGTTTCTGTTATGGGAAAAGCTATCAGTCTTGTTCTTTTCAAATCAACATGCATTTCCTCACCTAGAGACATTTAAGAGTCTTTTATTTTAATCTGTCATATATCTACATGTTTGGGTGTTTTCTTGGTCTTTATTCTGCTTGTGGTTTATAGACGTTTTGTGTATGTGGATTGATGTCTTTCATCAATTCGTAAACAATCTTGGTGGGTATCTCTTCAAATATTGCATCTTTCCCATTCTTTCCTTTCCGTCTCCCATTTGGACTTTTTTTTCATCTTTGTAAGATATTTTCATTGTATCTCACAAATCTCTAAGGCCTCTTTCTATATTTTTCAGACTTCCTATTTGCATTTGTATTCAATTTGTGTGTTTTGTATAGACTTAACTTCCAGTTCACCTTTTTGTATTCTTCTCTGTTTGATCTCATTTTAAACACACTTAAAAATTTTTTTAAATTTCAGACTTTTTTAATTCTAGAATTTCCTTTTAATTCCTTTTATGGATTCCAATTGAAATACTCCTTCTCTCTCTCTTACTTTCACACTTTTGTTTAACTTATTTACTGCATTTTCTTCTTTAATCTTGAACATACTAATAGCTATAATTGTAATGTTTTATTTACATTCATATTCTGCAAAATCTCTGCTTATTTTTAATTATCTATTTTTTATATTTTGATAATCTATTTTATGCTTTCAGATTTGTAGTGAGTTTTTATTAAATTGCACATACTTTTTTATTAAAAAATATTTTATACAGGCCCCAGATCATGTTACTTTCCTCAAAGAAGATTCATCCTGGAGTGCCCGTCGTGGCTCAGTGGTTAACGAATCTGACTAGGAACCATGAGGTTGCGGGTTTGGTCCCTGCCTTGTTCAGTGGGTTAATGATCCACCGTTGCCCTGAGCTGTGGTGTAGGTTACAGACATGGTTAGGATCCTGCATTGCTGTGGCTCTGGCATAGGCCGGCGCCTACATCTCTGTTTCCACCCCTAGCCTGGGAACCTCCATATGCCATGGGAGCTGCCCCAGAAAAGGCAAAAAGACAGAAAAAAAAAGGAGATCCATCCATCTCATTATTAGGTCAATATAGTGGAGGTTAATTCTCTTAATCCACTGTGTCTCCAGTAGGGGCACATTCACCCTCCAGAGGACATTAGGCAAAAATGGAGATATTTTTGATTGTTTACAACTGAGGAGATGCTACTAGACCATAGTAAGAGGTCAAGGTACTGATGAAAAATCTGTAGTGCATAGGAAACCTTCAACAACAAAGAACTGTATATCCCCAAATGTCAATAACATCAAGGTTGAAAAACCCTGCTTTAATCCAAATGGATTTTTTGGGTTTAAGCTGATTTTCAGCCCTCATAACACTAAGACTATCTATGGTTCTTTCATAGACCTCCAGTATTAAAATTGAACCCTGACATATTCTCTAGCTTTCTCATTCATTTATGTAAGATTTAAGTTTAGCAAATGATTGAAGTGGGCATAGAGACAACAGAGTGTAAGGCTTCCATTTTATATGGAGATATCTAGTAATACTAGAGCGGCTCTGGATAGTTATTGCTATCATAGGCCATGTTTCAAGTGATGGGATCCTGGAACCAGCAGTCAAAAAAGTGACTTCTGTATCCTTCAACTTCAGAATTGCTAGGAGGACAGTAATTCCTTTTATATACCAGTTTGTTGGTAATGTTTTGGAATTTGCTACTGGGCACCACATCAAATTCGACCCTTACAGTACTTTTCATGATTTTGTAAACACCCAATGCCTTATAGTACTCTCATTAAAAAAAAATAATCAGGACAGTTTAGTTACTAGTCCAGTAATTACTGGCACACCAAATACATACATTATTGCATTCAGAGTGAAAAGATTTTTGAGTGAACTTAAACTCCTCTCTAAGATTTAAAAAATAACAACTAGAAATCACAACAAAACTCACCAAAACTTTGCAATATCAAGTTAAATAATTTCATGAAATTTTCAATGGAATATGACACCTTTCTTTTCTTCCCTCCAGCAAATTAAGAACAAGATTTAGGTCTTTCAATGTCATAAAAATATTTAACAGAATGAATCTTTCTACTTAATGATATTTTACTGTACACAGCCCTTTATTCAGAATCTTGAGGCTCTTGCTGTAGGTCAGATAGGAAACATTGGTTACTCTTTTACTTAATATCATTGAGTAGTCTCTCTTTGAAATTTGAATAAATTGAAATTATTGGCATCATCTAAAATACATGAATTTTTTCATCTACCAATATCTCCAGCTTCAATTCCTCCCACTTTTGCACTCAGTAACTATACTACAGCTACACAATTTTTTAGGGTCTTCAAATATTCCAAATTCATAAGATCTTTGCAACTGTGTACATTATCCTCTTTACCTAGAATTTTCTGTCCTCAGATAATTGCATGGTTGTCTCTTTCAAGTCATCTGAGTATCAGTTAAAACCACTTGATAAGATTTTGCCCAACAAGCAAACATAAAGTAACTACCAACTACCAATCCAGCTCTATTATAACATTATGTTTATTTGCCTCAGAGTACTCTCTTCATATATTATGGTTTTTTTCAATTAATAGTTTAACCTATTTTTATCCACTTGAATGAAACCCCACTAGACCTGGAATTCTACCTGTTTCATTCATATACCTAGAATAGTGCCTGGGGATGATTGGTAAATACATTATTTGCTAAATGATTGACAGATTCTGTAATAAATAAATAAATAAATCCAAATGAACTTTCTCCTTTCTTGCTTTTCTCATCCTTCTATTGCATCCAGCAAACCGTATGCAGACTCAATAACCTCCTCATGGAAGCTTTTACTTCCTGGTTGCGAAGAATATAAATTACAGGATTCATCAGAGGTAAGATTACAGTGTGAAAGAGAGAAATGATTTTGTCAGCTGGAGAGGCTCTGAAAGGGCAAGTATAGATGAAGATGGCAGGTCCAAACATGAGAAACACAATGATAATGTGTGTGGTGCATGTGGAAAGAGCCTTGTTCTTCCCTTCGGAGGAGTGTTCCTTTACATGGCAGAGGATGACTGCATAGGAGGCCAGAAGCCCAAGAAAGCAAAGGAGGCTGAGCAGGCCACTGTTGGAAACCATCAGGAACTCCACCACAAAGGTGTCGGTGCAGGCCAGCTTGATGACCTGTGGCACATCACAGAAGAAGTTGTCCAGCTGGTTTGGGCCACAGAAGGGCAGGTAAAGAATAAGAGCCACTTGTACAATGGAATGAGTAAAGCCTCCAAGCCACAGAGCCATGAGCAAGGCATAGCAGGCCCTGGGGTTCATGACAGTTGAGTAATGTAAAGGACGACAGATGGCAATGTAGCGGTCAAAGGCCATCACAACAAGAAGGAACATCTCCCCCACTCCAAGGAAATGCAAGAAGAAGAGCTGAGTGATGCAGCCTCTGTAGGAGATCACCTTCTTCTCAGAGAGGAAGTCCACCAGCATCCTAGGGAGCCACGATGAAGGAGTAGGATGCATCCAGGAAGGCCAAGTTGCCCCAGAAAGAAGTAGAGTGGAGCCGGGAGGCCAGGGTCTGACCTGATGGTGAGGATGATGAGGAAGTTTCCAGGGAGGATAATGAGGTAGAAAATTAAGACTAGAGTGAAGACTAGTAGTTGAGTACCTTGAGACTGAGTCAGACCAAGGAGGATGAATTCGGTTACTACTGTGCTGTTCTCCCTCTCCATCACTGATCAGTCTGCAAAAGAACAAAGAGCAAAAATATATTTAATAATACAAAGCATTATAAGCACCTTTTTGTCTATTCCATAGCTCCTCTCCAATTAAAAACAATGTTTTCCACAGCCAACAGTTTGCTAGCTGAAAACAACTTATGCCCCATAACTCTCCTATGCTTTTAGTTAACTTTCTACTCTTCTATTTCCTGATTCCCTAAGAAACTATTTTTATAGCCACACTTTCATTCCTGTTTAAACATGTGCTTATATGTAATTGTGCTCCTATAGGAATCTTAGCTATTTTTGCTAAGTGTGTTAAAGATCTCCTGATTAAAACAAAACAAATCATTATTAACTGTGTCAAGTTCCTGTTGTTCTTCTTGTTAGTGGGGCACTGTCTCTATTGCTTAATTTGGTTGCTGGGATTTAGTCCCCTTCTTAATATCCATAAAGCAAAGAAATTTTGCATATGCTTCTTTCTTTACATCCCTATAGAATCCTGAGTTCTTGGTTTGCAGATATGCATCTTGTTTTCCATGCCGCTTTGTTTGTTCATTTGTTTGTATGTTTGTTTTGGCTGTGGCAAATAGCAGCTTGATGTAGGATCTCAGTTCCCTAGACAAGGGAATTGAACCTGGGCTTTACCACTGGACTATCAGGGAACTCCCTGAAATCCATGCCACTTAACATTTTATGTTTATTTCTTTTCTCCCATTCTCATGTACATACCTTCTATTCTAATGATTCTCAAATGGTGCTCATCACAGAGATAGATGATAGGTGTGTCCTCAGAAGGATATTTCTCTTTATAAAATGAATTCCTAAAATAGCCCCAAACAATGGATCTTACAGGGACAGCCTTTTGTTCTAGTCCGATAAGGCAAAGGAGGATTGTCAGTGTAGGCAAGGATAGAGAACTGAATGTTTCATCATCTCTAACCTTCCTTCTTTTTTCAACTGATGCAAGAACTCATCTGGCACTGAAGATGCATGAGTAGAGAGGGTACCTATATGCCTCCTCTCTTTCTCAGAGTGCAGACACACAGCATCCATCCTCAGGCAACATGGAGCAAGCCTAGATTCTGATTGCTCTCAGACTAGTTCCTGTTTGAGGACCTGATCACTATCCTAGCATCTCACTCCTTAATATTTCCTAGTTCATTTCCTCTTGTTTGTTTTTTTTTTATTTTTTTATAATTTCCTATTCTCTTCCTTCTAATTCTACCTTAATACACTCATTTTCTCAATGATTCTTTTTTTATATTTTCTTTAGTTTCTTTGATGGGATAATATAAAGCATGCCAATCTACATATAATAGGGATTCCAGAAAGGGAAGAAAAAGAACAGGAGATTGAAAATATATTTGAAGAAATTATGGCTGAAAACTTTTCAAATCTAAAAAAGGAAATAGATATCCAGATACAGGAAGCATAGAGAACCCCAAACAAGTTAAACCCAAATACTTACACCAAGATATACTTTTATTATTAAATTTTATTCTTTTATTTTTTTCTTGCAATTTCTCTTCCTTTTCATATCCCTTGCTCTTCCTTCCGTATTGCTTGCTTCCTTTTCATTCTCTTACTTCTTTTTGTCACATTCTTTCAGTCTTAACATTTTTTTTCTGTTTTGTTCTCTCTGTTTACATACTACTTCATTATATCCAATACCTGTCTTTCCATTAATTCTGAGATAACATATTTTTCTTCTCATTCCATAGTAGAGCTAGCATGGTAGGTGCTTTCTAAATATTCCCTTAGAATGGATTTTTCTGCAGACTGAAAATGCTTAACCAGGCCTTCAGTTCTAAGCCTTTTCTGAATATTATCCCCTTTGAAATTTACTTGGTCTCAATCACTCATTAGTTACTTCACATTCTCTCACATATTTTGTCTGCTTTTAACTCATTCTGATAAAAATGAAATGATTTATCTTTGTGCTCTAAAATAAATCTCAACACCAACACTTGCTAATGTAAATATATTTAATGAAAATTCAAAAATGACAGTTTGGTTTATGATACTGTATTGATTCTGTATTTTAAGTCATTATACTAAACTATTACCTATTTTATAAGTTTTGAAAAATATGGATCAGCCTGAAGGATCAAAAATATTTAATTGATACTAAAGTTGTGTGTTCAACTTTATTCCGTTGCACAAATCTTCAGTCAGATAATAACTCACACATTAAATGGAATAGTTAAATTAGGTAATACACATTGCTACTGTCCTTAATATTCCAAGATTTTAGACAGTATCATCAATATTATATGAAGAGCCCTGGCCATGAATTATTCTGCCTAATTTAAGTTACTATTTCTGCAGTATGGTAACTGTATTCCTTTGGGGAACTCATTTAGTTTTTAATTTTTTTTTAACCTTTAAAGTAGAAATGATAGAGCCACCTTCCTGCTCCACATGGTTGATAGGAAGATCAAATGAGATAGTTAGTAGCCAGTATACATCTACTTAAGCTGAATAGAAACATTCAGTGACTAGACACATGCTAGTAAAAAATTATAAAGTAGACACCATGTCAGTAGATCTTTAGGAACTGCCCTGAAGGTAATTCCACAAGAGATGGTGGCTGCTTAAATCTGAATCATTTCATGATATGAAATTGTGGAGTTTCAAAGAAGTGTCCATGTAAAGTTTTCTTATCTAATTCAGCTATGGCTTGTAAATCAAGTCTTTCTTTTTTAACATCCCTAACTCTGAGCCTTATATTGGTTCATGTTAGGACTATATACAAAAGAAAACATTTATGCTCACTGATTGTGGAAACCAAAAGATTTGTAAACTTGTGAAGTCAGGGGAAAAATCATTTGTATGATATCCCAATTTAAATCCAGCCCAAAGAAATAGCAAAAAAAGACAAAAAAATAAAAATAAATAAATAAAAATATAAGCTCACTTCTAAAAAAATAAACAAATAAAAATAAATAAATCCAGATGGTGAATCACCTAAATCTATTCACATCTTTACTTCTTTTGTAATAGTTGAATTAAATATTACAGCTCCTTTAAGATAATGTTATGGAAAGTGATATATTTGAGTGATAGGATAGAAAGTGCTATATATATTTGAATTTTAGAGCTCACCTTTTCCCTGTCCCTGCCACATTATTCTATTCTCATGCATTTTTAAGGCAGCAAAAGTCCAAAATAAATACAGTATTTTTCTATTTCTTCTTCCTCTCAATTTCTTTCAAATATAAAGAAAGAGAAAATTTTCACCTCACTGGGGAACAGTGCTACTCACAAACAATCAGTTATCATCTTCCTTCTGATGAAAAGGAGATTAATTATTCTGGAATTTTTTCTTAAATATATGTTATTTTGGTGAAACAACATAAATTCTGAAATCTGCTCTACAAGTTGTGATGCAATAGGGGATATGCTTTGGGGAGTGCTTCCAGTGGGGATTATTAGAATGTCAACCTGAACTAGACAAAGGAAAAGACTCAAATAGTTTAAGCATTAAATGTTCAAAGCCAGCTAAGGCCACACAGGTCTTATTAGGTTTTAGAATTTGACATTTCATCAGTGACAGTGACAATGGAATGGAACATATGTTTATTAAGCACAGTGAAAGTAGAGAACCTGGGGAGGTTATTTTAGAATCTTATAAAATTCATAGAAGTGATGAGAAGGCATTGATGTTTATTAAGAAGTTAAGTTGCAACACTAAGTCAGTGGCGACTACTGTTACTAACTGCATATTTTTGTGCAGAAGAGTTAGAGACTATATTATACTCAAAATTGTTCAGGAATGATTCTCCTTAAATAAGAGATCTTCCTGATGTCTTACAGAATAGTCTGTCTAGGGACATGCCCTCTTAAATAAAAGAATTTCTCTATTGTGATCTTGGTATTTATGGTTATTCATTTTTTGAATGTGTAGTTCCTGTGTTCTGCTATAGTAAAATGTAGATTTTTTGTTTTTCAATTAAATAATGTTACATGGATTAAAAAATATTTAATTGTACAAAAAATCAACTTAGTTTTTTCACTGTACATTAAAAAGAAAGCAAAATAATCTGTCACATTAAGATTAAAATAAAAAACTTTTACAAAAGAAATGCAGTATATGATATATGATCAAGTATGCTTTTATTCAAATTTGTGTCCAGTTCAGCCACAGAAGTAGTAGGAAGTGTTGAAAAGTGGAAGAAAGAGGTAAAGAGATGAAAATAATGTCATTTACAGTTTTTTTTCCTGTTATAATCTGTGCTGAAAATAAATGACTTTGAACATACAACATTTTGCTTGTGTGAAAGCTTATCTGTGGTATAAATTCCCAGGAAGACAGACAGCTAGAAATATGATAGTTGGAAAAGATAGAAGAGAGGGAGAAAAATGGAAGGACATAATGGAAAAAAAAATAGGAGAAAGAAGTTGACACAGAGAAATAACACCCACATAGATCCATGTACCACAAAGGGATGTATGTGGATGTAGAGAAGGGTGGAGCAGGGAAGGGAAAGCGATGAGAAAACTGGAAATGCAAAGTCTTTTGTTTTTGCTTTCTGTTTTTATTGTGTTTTATATAATTACAGACTTCACAGGGATCTTGCTTCTCAGAAGTGATGTGTGAGATAAATTTTAGTCTTTTGAGAGGCCTCAGGGAAGTTGTAGTGCTGGAAGCATGGATCAGTTCTTTCCCTCCCCAAGGAGAAACTGAGAGTTGGAATTTTTAATTGCTGAGTGATGTTCTATTGTATGGATATAACACATTTTAGTTTTATGTATTCATGGACATTTGGGAATTTTTTGAAATTAAAGTATAGTTGATTTATAATGCATGCCAATTTCACATTCTTTTTTAAAATATTCTTTTCCATCCTGGTCATTTCTAGGATATTAGATACAGTTCCCTGTGCTGTACAGTGGGACCTTGTTGTTTATCCATTCTAAATGTAATAGTTTACACCTACTAACCCCAAATGCCCAGTCCATCCACTTCCTCCCCACAAGTCTGTTCTCTATGTCTGTGAGTCTGTTTCTGTTTTATAGATAGGTTCATTTTTGCCATATTTTAGATTCCACATGTAAGTGATATGTACAATATTTGTCTTCCTCTTTCCGACTTACCTCACTTAATATGATAATCTCTAGTTGTATACATGTTGCTGTGAATGAGTTAGGGATGTTTTGTAAGTTTTTATTATTATGGTTAAAGCTACCATAATCATTCATGTACAATTTGTTTTGTGGATATGTTTTCATTTTTTTTGCATATATATTTGGAGTGAAATTACTGGGTCATGTGTTAACTCTATGTTTAACATTTTGATAAACTGCCAAAATTTTCTTCAAAGTGGTTGCACCATTTTATATTCCACCAGCAACACATAAGGGTTCCTTGTTGGCCTTGTTATTGTCTGTCTTTTTGACTATAGCCATCTTCATGGGTGTGACATGGTTTCATATTGTGAATTGGAATTGTGTTTCCCTCTTGACTAATGATTTTCAGCATCTTTCCAGATGCATATTGGCCATTTGTATATCTTTTATGGAGACATTTATTTAGATCCTTTGCCCATCTTTAATCAAATTGTCTTTTGTTCTGGAATTATAAATGTTCTTCTTTTCTGGATACAGTCCCTAATCATACGCCTAATATATAATCATCTTGTACCATTGTGTGCATTGTCTTTTCCCTTTCTCCTGACTCTCATTTATGCTGGGGATATTTTTGTTTGTCTTTTTTTTTTTATTTTGAGTTTTCAGTTTTAAAATGTTTCTGTGAGAGTGTGTAGTCTGTCTGAAAATTAATGAAAGAAAACTTCAACTAAAATTGGAGTTGGGAAGTCCTGTAAAGGGAGCTCTCCTGCCTACCACACATCCTCAATTACCCAAAGAGGAAGTCATCAGGTACTCACCTGGGTGGAAGGAGATGTACCTTGTTCTCATAAACAGGAAGGGGAGAAGTTCCTTTTGTGGCTCAGTGGGTTAAGGATCCAGACTTGTCTCTGCAGAGGCATGGGTTGTATTACCAGTTGTTTAAGCACATGGTGTTGCCACATGTGGCTCAGGTTCCGTCTCTGGCCCCGGAACTTCCATATGCTGCAGGTTGCAGCAAAAAAAAAAAAAAAAAATCCAAACCAATAAACAAACAGGAAGGAGAATCACTTTATTGTCCCAAGAGGAAAGAATATTTTCTTCTTGTCCAGCAACAAGCTCAGCCGGTGGAAAATGCCTAAGCTCAGATTTCACCTGAACGGTTACTGTCCTCTAGTTAAATTTCTTTTTTTTTTTTTGTATATTACTTTCCTTGTCCCATTCTCCTTACTATAAAAGCTTCCAACTCCTTAGAATATCTCTCTGTCAGCTAAGATTCTGCCTGACATGAATTGTTTGATAAAGCCAAATGGATCTTCAAATTTACTCAGTTGAATTTTGTTTTTTAACATCTGTTCTCAAGTTACAATTTTTTTTTCAGTGAAAATTCTGTTTACTTCTGCCAAATACCTAAGCATAACACCTTGAAACTGCGAGTTAAAAGAAAATTCTCACTTGGTATTTGGGACATATAAGAATTTGATTACAAACCAAACAACAGTTAGGGAAGCATTTATTTTCATTTCCATGAAAAATCAAATTTGAGGCACATTTTTTTCTTTCTGTCTGCTTCTGTTGATCAGGCTCTCTTCTACTTATCTATTTTTTTTTTCAAAATCTGAGGTCTCAGCCTGGTGGCCAATCAGTCCCCATCCTTATTCAGGCACAAAGCCTTGTCCACAATGCTCTCCCAGATTGAAAGTCCTATTAGCAGCTCTCAAGGCAATGGTATTCTGTAGATGTTCTCACAATAGTCAGTGGTTCAATGCTGGTTTATTTTCCTGGAATGGAATTCAAAATTCAAACTGGGACTCAAGTGTGATCTTTTTACTTTGTTTGTTGATTTAAAAATTATTTTAAGTGATTTCAGAGATTGTGTATATTTTGTAACCCAAGGGGTGGGGGAGCTCGAGTCCACTTACTGACACAAAAATCTTACATAATATTTTACCAATGATGTGTAATTCTATCCACCACTGAATGTATACTTTACCTTAAAACTGGCTAGGATTCCTTTAATACAGGGTGTGCTATATTGTGAGACTGAGATTTTTAAATTATGTAGAAATAAAACCGAATATAATTACTATGACAAATATTTTTAAATTGTGGTATAATGCAAAATTTTAAAAGTATGCTTCAATTTTTCATTGATGCCTCCACACTCATGATACTTCTCTGAGCATGTGGTTTCAAGGCTGATGCTTATAGTTCTATTGAAATTGTGCTTCCATTGATTCCCCCCCCACCTGTTATCTTATATGCACTCTTGCATCTTATAATCACTATATTATCAAATTTATTCTTATTTTTCATCTTTTTGGTTCAAGAGTTTAGAATTATATTTTTCATTGGTGTAAACATTGTTTCAGTGAAGAGTTGTTCAGGTTACTTCACTTATGATAATATAAGGTTATGACTATCAGTAACAATCAGTATTTGCTAACATAATCTCTATAGTATATAGCACATATTTCTATATTTATTTCTTTAATAATAAATAAAAATTGACTTATAAAGTATTTAATATTTATTTAATATTTTATGTCTGTTTTACTGCAGGTCACTAATTTTTGTATGTGTTATAATAGCATTAAATGTGAATTTAAAATATTTTATTATTAATTTATTCTGAACCAGTTGTAATCTGAAAAAAGAGAGTGAAACCATGTATTACATATAACGTATTCAAATTCCTTAGCATAATATTTGAAAGTTGTGTTAGTAATACAGTGCTAAAATCTTGAAGTTCTTTGTGGAGCTAGTATTTTTGGAACCATAATTTTCTCATGGCCTCTTGCATTTTATCATTTCTCAAAGTGTAAATAATAGGATTCAGTAAGAGTGTGATAACAGTGTAAAATACAGAAAGGATTTTATTGCCCGCAAAACTACTGAATGGCCAGGCATAGATAAAGATACATGGCCCAAAGAACAGAGTGACCACAGTGATGTGGGCAGACAACGTGGACAGAGCCTTGGAGAGCCCTCCAGATGATCTTTGTTGCACAGTGAGCAGGATGACAGTATAGGAGACAAGCAGCAGGAGGAAACAGATAAATGAGAGCAGTCCACTGTCAGCAATGACAAATAATTCCAGGGTGTAGGTGTCCATACAGGCAAGCTTAATCACAAGGGGAAGGTCACAAAATATATTGTCTATGATGTGGGGGCCACAGAAAGGCAAGTTCACTGTTAATACCATCTGACTCATGGTGTGTATAAAGCCAATTGTCCACGAAAGTATAACAAACCCTTTCAGCAACTTGTGGCTCATGATTGTCCTGTAGTGTAAGGGTTTACATATGGCTCATATCTGTCAAAAGCCATGGCTATCAAAAGAGTCTCCTCAGCACCTCCAAAGCAGTGCACAAAGAACATCTGAGCCATGCAGCCCCACATGGAGATGACCTTGTGTTCAGTGAGCAAATCTCTGATCATCTTGGGTGTGGTGACTGTGGAGAGACACATGTCCAGGAAGGAGAGGTTTCCAAGGAGGAAGTACATGGGAGAGTGAAGGCTGGAACTGAATGTCACCATGACCATGATGAGAATGTTTCCCAACACAGTAGCACCATAGATCAAGGAGAATGTCACCAAGAAGACAAACTGAATTTCCCATCCTACAGAAAATCCTAGGAAAATAAACTCTGTCACTACAGATCCATTTTTCAGATCCATTTACTCAACTCAGAAAGGTTTCTGAAGTTCTTTACATACAAAGAGATCTTTTTAAAAAAGGCAGGATTAGTACTGACATTTTCTGGTTTCTATTTCATTCAACGTAGTTAGTGATATGAGAGCGTATGATCTTAAATCTCAGATCTTTTGAGGCAAATCCTTGCATTACTATTTTTCACAGTGAAGAGTTTGTGTGTTTTCTGTAAATATAGATATTGTGGTCTAGAAGTAAATATTGATATGATTCAATCCTAACATATAGATTTTGCTTTAGTTGTAATGTATTACATAAATCTTCTTTACTTATCTTTTTAGACATATCCATAAGGTTTAGGGTGGTGTGATCAAAAAAATATATAGTAATTATGTGATTACTATGTGATAAGATCTCTTGTGTTTTGTATGTGTTAACACATTTAGTGTTCATAACAATCCTATGGAGTATTATAATTATCCTAAATTTGCACATAAGAAAACTTAGCATAGATGTATTAAATGACTAACTAATGATTACAGAGCCAACAAGGACCAAAACTGGTACTCAATACCTATCTATCTGACCAGTGCCTAGGCTTATATCAATACACCATGCTACCTGCAAAATTAAAGGAATATAATATATATTGGGTCAAGTTTTTAGTATTGATCAAATTAATATGTCCTATTCATATAGAACATGGAAGATATTATTCAACAAGTTTGTTGGAATCCCTGTGTGTAATTAACTGCACTTTTTCTTTATATGGAATGAATCAATTCCCTGTATCTAGAGAATTTATCATGTAGAGAGATTATAGAAGAAAAAAAATCAATAAAATACATGAGAAAATATTTAGCTTAGCACATGTTGTATGAAAAATGTTAAGAATTTTAATAATGGAGACCAATTCCATGTTCTAGATACAGCTTCAAGCTTGGTTGTTCCTATCTTCAAACCACTTAAAAGTAAGTAGGGTACTCCTGGTCAGTAAACAAAAAGGGTGAGTCTTAGAGAATGTGTGAACATTTATAAGAAGAAAATAATTAATCTCAGGGAATAGAAAGAGTGGTGTATTTGGAGGAGTTAACTGAATTAAAGTTTTAAAATGCTTAGAAAGTGTCTGTTTTCTTTTCTCTAGTGACCTGTATTTCTCTTCTCATTTTCAGTTCTGCTCAGTCTCTTGTCAAAATACCATATCACTATTATCCAACCTTAATTCCCTGAATTGCTTTCTTAGAAATTGTCGAGAAATGGTTAGTGCCTACCAATTAGGGGAGATAAAAATGAAAATGGTGTAGTTCCTATAGGTCAACCTCCAGGAGTGTACAGTATGGGTGCTGAAGAGTGGACTGTGGACCTGGAGGGGACACAGAGGACAGCACCACACCATGCCTTCTATGGAGGGTGGTGTCAGGTGATTATCATGTGAGTGAGCAGGAATATTGATGGTAACACCTTTGTGACAATAACTGCTATAATTAAATGCATCTTGGAAAAATGACTCAGCTTGATAACTATTAGAATGAATGTGCCAGATATAATTTAGGGAAAATTAGCTTTTTTGCATGGATTTTTTTTAATTTCCAAAATTTTATTTTCTAACTTGTTATTAATCTTTGAGAAAAGTTTTTATTGTAATTGCTCCTATTAATGAAAAAGGGACTATATTTGTCACATAGTTCCTATGCTACATGGAATTTTATGACCCATAATACAAGTAACAACAGAAAACCCTGCATATGAAATTAATTCAGTTAAGCATAAATTGGTTAAGAGAGGTTTATTTGGGCCTTTTGTTTTCTCTCAGAGGGAAAACTGGCATTCTTTTATGTTTTTTATTTACACAGCATTTTTTTCTCTTATCCCTCTCCTGCCTTTCTATGCAAGCTTCCTCAAAATATTTATTTGGCCTGCACTTAATACACCTGGTCTTATATATTATGAGAGTACAAAAACAATACAAATGAAAGGAAAGAAATTATCATATAGTTTACATAAAACTCCCATTCATTTAATTGTTTTCACTCAGTAGATGATGGACTCCAGAGGAAATTGAAGGTAAAATAATAATATGTGAGAGATATGAGGGATCTTTATAATCATTCTCCACATCCTATTTAGTAAGTGAAAAATTGAGATGTGCACAATTAAGTAAATCTCCTCAAGTCCTAGAAGCAGGACCACCCCAAGGATATGTGGTAAGTACTAGTTGAGATGCTGTAGGTATAAGCTCCTGGCTGGGCACAGAACAAGCACTGAGAAAGCATGTGTTGAATCTTTTAGTTATTCAAGATTACAACCCTGAGAATTATTTATATCAATACCTATTAGGAAAGTAAGGAGCCAAGACTAGTTCCATTAATTTATTGGGTGTGAATACTTCTGCTCTTGCTCATATGTATACAATAAACATCATTTAATATAAACATAATTTAAGGATATATTTTCTTCCCTTTTCATTATAGACATTCTAAGAAAATAAACATGATTTCAATATTGATTGTTTTTCAAAAACTATACATACTTATCCTAAAATACAAATGGACCTCAAAAATAATTGAAGAAAAAGGCCTAACACAAAGACCACATGTTGGGAGTTCCCTTCACGAATCAGTGGTTAATGAACACGACGAGGAACCATGAGGATGCGGGTTCGATGCCTGTCCTTGTTCAGTGGGTTAAGGATCTGGCATTGCCATGGCTGTGGTGTAGGTCATAGATGCAGCCCAGCTCCCACGTCGCTGTGGCTGTGGTGTAGGCTGGCAGCTGCAGCTCCGCTTCAACCTCTAGCCTGGGAACTTCCACATACCATAGGTATGGCTCTAAAATGCAAAAAAAAAAAAATCCACATGTATAATTTCATTTGTATGAAGTATTTAGTAAACATAAGTCTATATAGACAGAAAGTTTGTTAGCAGTTACCTTGAATGGGGAATTGAGTGAAAATGAGCACAGGTGATGCTAATAATTTAAATTTAAAACATCAGATTGTAGTGATAGGTACACAACAATGTGAGTATACAAATAATCTTTGATTTTTATAGTAGGTGAACTATATTCAATAAAACAAATTATTATACATTTTACCTTATTCTTAAGTTAAAATTATCTTTAATGTATTAATTTACCATCTTGAAGTACAGTTTAGTAGTACTCTCCAGATGCTTGTACTCAAATATTTCATCATGAGATAATTACTAACATACCATAATCCAATCCAGTCTAGTTATAAATAAATGTATTTATGCACTCTATTTGAATTTATAGTTTTGACTGCCTTTTATATTTGGAAATCTGCTCTCTCTGTTTTTTTAAATTGTTTTTGTGATACTTTGCCTAATATTTTGAATACCCATAAGGCTTTTCCTGAAGTATTGACATTTTCCTCCATTCTCTTGTATGTGAACATCCCGTAAGGACTTCTCCCTCTTTATCCCTTTATGATCTCATTTGTACATATGGTCTAACAGTAAGGTTTACACAGAGATTTTCTAAATATCTCATTCTGGTCATTAATTCTTCCTTGCCAACTCCTGCTTCAACCGCCATTATGATACACATATTTACATGGTCTACCAGCATCTGAAACCTGATTAAAAGAACAATATCTCTATTCTGCCAAAAAAATGCAAATTTCTAGCTTTTCCATTATTTTCAACTATAGTTTGAATTATCTGGATGCTAAGGATTTACTTTTCTTAATGTTATTCATCATTCTTTATCACATCATCTACTGCCAAATTTTACTCTGCATATCAATTTGAGAGCATATATCCTGTAAATTTTCCAGGAAATTATTAGTTATAGCTCATTGTGAAATAGGTATGTGATTTCATGTCTCAGAAGCCATAGCCTTTTCCTTCCCACCAACACAGAATTAATTAAAATACCATCTGCAGTGTACTAACCTTCTAATGAAATAGTGCTCTTAAATTTTCACTTACTTGCTCTAAAGGCAAACTGTGAGGAACAACATGTTCAAGGAGTTACTCGAAATTAGAAATCTGCTATTCATTCTGTGATATCCTTTATGTGGTTCTGCATAGTAATTTCCGCTCCTTTTATAAAGATGTGAACCACTTTGGAGGCAGATTTGTTGAAGCTCTGGGAATCCAAATTTCAGTAGGAGTAGTTAAAATGCTGAAGCTACAGAGAGATGTTCATTTCTGGCCCTGCGCTATGCTGTCACTCTCCTTGAACAGAGAAATGATTAAAATAGGCATGAGAGTGTTGGTTGACTGGCTATGATATAGTTAGTGTAGACATCTTTGATTTAATGGGCACTTCCTTTCCTACATGCTACTCCCAAGTTATTTTCTTATCTTCCTTCCAATAACTTTGTGGTAATTTTTTAGATGAATAATCTCCAAACTTTTCTGTGCATTACAACTTTAACCTAAGAATTGATCTATGCATGTTATAAATTTATTCCTCAAAGCATATATTTATATTCTGGAAGTAGAAATTTTAAAAGATAAAATTGAAGTAAAATATGTTGTCATTTAAACTTGATATCATTAATGGTACAGCTCTTTAATGCTAACTAAAGATATAATAAATATTTTTAAATTCAGGTGTCTTGCTATGAGATTTTCAGAGGTTAAACATGGCACAAAAAATTTCATAATCAGTATTCCTTTTACTATAAAATATTATAATAAATTCTTTTTTTACGAGGTGATACTTTTACTAAATTCATTGTATTGATGATTCTGGTATACTTTGCACCACAGCCTTCAAAGTCTTTTTCAATAACTTGCCAACAAATGGGTTTCATGAGTAACTTTCAAATAAGTTGGCATCTCTGTTCCTTTTCTCCAAATCCTTATTAATTCAAGTCAGATTCATCATTTAACCTATGGCTTCATGTCGATTTTTTGTCATTAACGTTTCTTTTGTTATGAGTCATTATAGTTGAGAATTTTTATATACAAATGTTAAAATCTTCCATACTCTTATATAAGGCAAAACTCCTGCCCAAAAGACCTAATATTTTCTATCACTATATTTGGAAAGCTTCATAAATGGTTTCTATGTATTTTTCAATACTATTTGCTGATTAGGAATGTATTTTATTTATTGTTATATTGCTTATCTTAGACATTTTTTATAGAACGGCAAAAAATAAGTATTTTCTCAGTGGAACATGGCTTTTGTTGTTCTTTTGCCATTAGTGAGAAACATTCAAAAATACATTTTACTGGGGGAGTTCCTGTTGTGGCGCAGCGGAAACAAATCTGACTAGGAACTGTAAGGTTGTGGGTTCGATCCCTGGCCTCGCTCAGTGGGTTAAGGATCCAGAGTTGGTATGAGCTGTGGTGTAGGTCGCAGATGTGGCTCGCATCCTGAGTTGCTGTGACTCTGGCATAGCCGGCGGTTACAGCTCCAATCAGACCCCTAGCCTGGGAACGTCCATATGTTGCAGGTGCAGCCCTAAAAAGACAAAAAAAAAAAAAAGAACACTTTTTACTACATCAAGTGAAAAATTTAGAGGCTTCTAGTGATTATCATTTTAATGTTTTAAAGAAAATTATAAAGATTATTTTATGCTATATATATTTATGTTTTAAATGTTTTGCTAATTGTGAGCAGAAGCTAGTATATCATGGTACATTATAGACTGTCAATTCATTGTTAATGATGGAAGTAAATTCATATTGTAAAATAATGTTTCTTAATAACTTAAAATGCTTTTTGCCTTATTTTCAATTATAATTGTTTACTGTTCTTTGTGACTTACTTGCCTAAGACTTCATTTTATGAGTAGAATTGTCAACTCTGCCATTTTATACTTGTTTACATGAGTTTTAATAATTAGAATGATCTTCAGTCCAAAGTTTATTTGCAAAAGTAGTTTTAAGCCCCTTATGAAGTGTTGGAAGATGAATTAACATACTATAATGTAAGTCTTCCCTCCCCCTTACTTTGGCACAACTAAGCTTTTATGCATAAGAATATGTTCAAGTATATGACCACAAACAGAACTCTCAACATCTCTTTGCTTAACTCACACCTTCAGGAAGCTTTAAATGCCATATGTAACATGGCCAGGTACTGTACATATTAATTTAGAGTATAAAATAATATGTGTACTAAATATTACTAAAGATTATTTAATTTATATTTTCTAGTTAAAAGACACATACATGGATATTCCCATTTTTCACCATGACTCATTCATTGGTTTTAGGTAGCTTAAAATGTATTTTCCCTCCTTTGAGACAATAGGTTTAATAACATTTTTTTGTCTTTTTGTCTTTTTAGGGCCGCACCTGTGGCATATGGAGGTTCCCAGCCAGGGGTCCAATTAGAGCTGTAGCCACCGGCCTGTGCCAGAGCCATAGCAATGCGGGATCCAAGCTACATCGGCGACCTACAGGAGAGCTCACAGCAACACCGGATCATTAACCCACTGAGCAAGACTAGGGATCCAACTCACATCCTCATGGATGCTAGTCGGTTTTGTTAACTGCTGAGCCATGATGAAAACTCCAATAAGTTATTTTTAATTGTTTTGTTTTGTTTTCTATTTGGGTATAGCTTATATAAGATTGCATTAGCTTCTGGTGAACAACATAATGATTCGATATTTGTATGCACTGTGAAATGGCCACCAAAGTGAGTTTAGTTACCATCTTTCACTATGCAAGCTATCTATCTATCTGTCTATCTATCTGTCTATCTGTCTGTCTTTTTTTTCCTTTTAGGGCCACACCTGTGGCATATGGAAGTTTCTAGGCTAGGGGCCAAATTGGAGCTGTAGCCACCAGCATACACCACAGCCACAGCAATGTGGGCTCCAAGCTTCGTCTGCAACCTATTCCACAGCTCAAGGCAACTCTGGATCCTCGACCCACTGAGCAAGGCCAGGGATGGAACCGCATCCTCATGGATACTAGTCAGATTCTTTTCCACTGCACCACAATTGTAAATCCCTATTTTTTTTTAACAGAACTTTTAAGATAGTCTATCTTGGAAACTTTCAAATATACAATGCAATATTATTATCTATATTTGCCATGATGTACACTGTATCCCCATGACCTATTTATTTTAGATGGGAATTTATATCTATTCACTCTCTTCACCAATATCATCCATTCCCTAACCCCCTCCCCACTGTTCATCACCATTTTGTTTTCTATATCTGTAAGTTTTATGTGTGTGTTTGTTTTGGATTCCACATATGAGTGAAACGGTACTGTATTTGTCTTTCTCTGGCTGACTTATTTCCCTCAGCATAATACACTCCAGGCCCAACCATACAGCAAATTGTAAGGCTACATGCTTTTTTATGGCTGAGAGTATGTGTGTGTATATATATAATGTCACCTTCTTTATTCATTCATACATTGATGGACACTTAGGTTCTTTCCTTATCATGGTTATTGGAAATAATGGTACAATGTACATAAGGACATATGTATTTTTTAATTATTTTTGTTTCTTCAGAAGATTAACCAGAGTGGAATTTCTAGATAATATGGTAGTTCTATTTTTAATGTTAATTTTTTCCGTAATGTTTTCCATAGTGGCTGTAGCAATTTACATTCCCAGCAAGAGTACCCTTTTTTCCCACATCCTCACCAAAACTGGTTATTTCTTGTCATCTTGATTATACCCATTCTGATAATGTGAGGTCATTTCTCATTGTGGTTTCAATTTGCACTTCCCTGATAATTAGTGATGTTGAACATCTTATCTTATGTTGGCCATCTGTTTGTTTTCACTGGAAAAAGGCTTTGGGTTCACTATCTTTTTCTTAAGTTAGATTTTAAAGGTTTTTTTTTTCCTTTTTATTGTATCTGTTTTTAAATATAGATTTGATTTTAACATTTTGTCAGATAAATGATTTGAAATTATTTTCTCCTAGTCAGTAAATTGTCTTTTCATTTTGTTACTGAGTTTCTTTTACTATACAAAAGCTTTTTTCATTTGATGTTGTCCCACATGTTTACTTTTACTTTTGTTTTGCTTTTGGAGTTAAATCCAAAAAACATTTACAAGAGTGATAAGGAGATTACCATCTATGTTTTTTCTAGGAGTTTTATGATTTCATGTCTTATATTCAAATCTTTAACTCATTTTGAGTTAGTTTTTGAGTATGATCGAAAAGTTGTGTAGTTTAGTTCTTTTTCATGTGGCTGTCCAGTTTTACCAACACAGTTTACTGAAGTGTCCTTTCACCATTATATATTCCAGCCTCCTTTGTCCTAAATTAATTGATCATATATGCATATGTTTATATCTGAACTGTTTTGTTCCAGTTATCTACATGTCTGTTTCTATGATGATACCATACTTTTTGATTACTACAGCTTTGCAGTAGTGTGAAGTAAAGGATCATGATGCTTCTAGCTTTATTTTTCATCTGAAGATTCCTTTTACTATGTGGTGTTTTTTGTGGTTCCTTACAAATGTTAGAATTGTTAGTTATATATCTGTGAAGAATGCTGTTGGAATTTTCATAGGGAGTACACTTAATCTGTAGATTGCTTTGTTTTATATAGACATTTTAACAATATTAATTCTTCCAACCCATGAGCATACAGTATATTTCTTTTTATTTGTGTTCATATTTAAACAGTGTCCTAACGTTTTCTGTGTACAAGACTTTTACCTCCTTGGTTAAATTTCTTTCTGGGTAGTTTATTCTTTTTGATGCAATTGTAATATTTAAAAAAATTTTTGTTTCTGATAGTTTCTTGGTGGTTTATAGACGTGCAATAGAATCTTTAACATTGATTTTGTACCTTGCAACTTTACTGAATTTTTTTATTCTAACAGTTTTGTGATGAAGTCTTTAGGGTTTTCTATATACAAAATAATGTCATTTTCAAATAGTGACAGTTTCACTTCTTTTTTTCCAATTTGAATAACTTTTTATCTCTTTTCTTGCCTATTTACTACTATGGCTAATAATTCCTATACTATGTTGTGTAAAAGTGGTGAAAGTTAGCAACCTTGTCTTTTTACTGATCTTAGAAGCAAAGTTTTCAGTTTTTCACCATTGAGTATGCTATGTGTGGTCTTGTCATATATAGCTTTCCTTATTTTGAGCTACATGCTTCTATACCCACTTTGCTGTCAGGTTTTTTTTTTCATAAATGAATGTTGAATTTTTCCAAATGCTTTCTATACATCTATTGAGATGATCAGATGACATTTATCTTTCATTTTTTAAATATGGTATATCATACTGATTGATTTGCATATGAGTGATTGGTTCATAACCATCCTTGCATCCCTGAAACAAATCCCACTTTATCATGCTGTAGCGTCCTTTCATTGTATTGTTAAATTTTGTTAGCTAATATTTTGTTGAGGAATGTACATTTATGTTCATCGGGGATATTAACCTGTCAATTACATATTTTTTTTAAACCTGCATCTGTGGCATATGGAAATTCCTGGGTTAGGGGTTGAAATGGAGATGCAGCTACACCACAGCCACAGCAACACAGGATCCAAGTAGCATCTGTGACCCACACTGCAATGTCCACCAATGCTAGATCCTTAAGTGAGCAAGGTCAGGAAATGAATCTGTGTCCTCATGGACACCATGTTGGTTTCTTAACTGACTGAGCCATCAGCAGGAACTCCTAGTCTTTGTTTTAAACTCTGTTTTGCCTGATAGAAGTATTGCTACCACAGCTTTTTCATCTCCTTTCCATTTGAATAGAATGTCTTTTTCATTTTGTTTAATTTCAGTGGCTTGTTTTAATCTGAAATAAGTCTCTTGTAGGCAACATATGTATGGGCCTTTTTGTTTGTTTGTTTGTTTTTAAATCTGACCTCATGTCTTTTGATTGAAGCATTAGTTCATTTGCATTTAAAGTAATTGTTGATAGGTCTCTATTTATGGCCATTTCATTGTTTCTTGTTTTTGTAGTTCTTCTTTCAGTCCTATCATTGTTTGTTTTTCTTTCATTTGTGATTTGAGCATTTTATTCATTTTTGTTTATATTCCTTTCTCTTTATTTTTTTACTTCTCTTTTACAAGTTTTTTGCTTGTGGTTACCATGAGGTTTATACATCATATCAGTGAGAGAGAATTCTGTTATAGTTGATGTTTGAACACATTTTAAAAGCATTATATTTTTACTCACCCTAGCCCATATTTTATATTTTTGTTTTCATACATTACATATTGTTGTATTTTGCTTATTTAATTACTTTAGAAATAGATGATTTTAGCACTTTTGTATTTTCACCTTCACACCAGCTTTACAGATGGTTGATCTAGTACCTTTACTATATATTTGAATTTCAGTGAGACTTTTTTTTTCATAATTTTCTTATTTCAAGTTGTGACCTTTTCTTCTCCATTTAAAGAATTTAACATTTTAAAGGGTAGTTTAGTGATAATAAACTCCTTTTACTGTTGCTTATTGGTAAACTGTATCTGTCCTTCAATTCTGGGTGATAAACTTGCCAGGTAGAATAACTTTGGTTGTAAGTTTTGTTTTGTTTCATTTTTTCAGTGCTTTGAATACATCTTGCCAATCAATTCTGATCTGCAAAATTTCTGCTAAAAAGTCAGCTGACATACTGATGGGAATTCATTTGTGTATAATTAGTTGTTTTCCACTTGCTACTTTTATCTATTTATCTTTAATTTTGGATATTTCAATTAAAATATCTGATGAGGTAGGTTCATCTTCTTTGAGACTCTGTGATTCCTGAATTTGGATATATATTTCCTTCACTGGGTTAAAGAAGTTTTAGTCCATTATTTCTTCAAATGGTTTTTTGGTACATTTCTCTTTCTCTTCTCCTTCTTGGGCTCCTATAATGTGAATGTTAGTCAGCTTGAGTTATCCCGGAAGTTTCTTAAACTATCTTCATTTTTAAAAATTATTTTTTTATTTTTGCTGCTCTGACTGGTGATTTCCAGTACCTAGTCTTTGATATTGCTGATCCATTCGTTTGCATCTTTTCATCTTCAGCTGATTCCCTCTAGCGTATGTTTTATTTCTCTTGTATTTTTCTGTCCTCATTGGTCCTTTTTTATATTTTTTATCTTTTTGTTGAAGTCCTGTCTGAGATTATCCATTCTTCTTTTGAGCTTGGTGAGCATCTTAATGACTACTACTTTAAACTCCTAATCTGGTAAAATCCTTATCTTTGTTTTGTTTATTCACTTCTCTGAGGTTTATCTTGTTCTTTCATTTGGAAAATAATGTTTTGTCTCTTCATTTTGCCTTACTCTCTGGGTTTATTTCTCTTTATTAGGTACACTAACCACACCTTTCAGTCTTCAAAGAGTGACTTTATAAAGAAGGTATCCTATGGGGCCCAGTGGCACATTCCCTGTGGACACCCGGTCCAGGTGCTCCTAGGGTAACTTCTGTGTGGGCTGTGTGAACCCTCCTGTTGTATTTGGGTCACAGTTTCTGCAGGTGCACCACTGGAAGGAGTTTGTCCCCAAGCTTAGTGTGTGCATTGCTTAGATATGACTTCTTTGGACATCCTGGTGGGCAATATGGTTTTTCAGCCCAGCTATATTATAAGGCCTGGCCATAACTGCTACAGGTACCCTTGTGGGCAAGGTTAGCCATTGCCCTTGCTACTGAGAGGTCTGCTTATGGCTACTGTGGACACACTTGGAGTGGAAACCATTTTGCAAGGATGCTGGTTCAGCTAGGGCCATCCATTGTGTGGGTCAGGAGTAACTTTGGAGGGAAGCTGGTGCTGATCGAGACAGCCTGCCAAGTTGGACAAGGCTGGTCCTCAAGAGAACACAGGGATAGGCACAGTGTTAGCTAGGTTGATGAAGACTAATATAAATAGTACCTATCAGTACTGGTCCAGTCTATCTAGACAAAGGAGAATAAAAAAAAAAATAAGTGCCCTCCAGTATTCTTATCCCCACAGGAAGTTCTACTAGACCTCTGCCCCTACTAAAATTAGTCAAAGAATCTCCTTCTTGTGTGACCCAGATATTTTTAAAGCTTCTGCCTCTGAGCAAGAACTTATAGTGGGTAAGTTTGTGCATGAGCCCTTCAAAAGCAGTTTCAGTTTCCTACAGCCCTCTGGTCTCCTGGATTTAAGTGGAACTGATATTCAAAGCCAGACTTATGGGGTCTCATCTTCAAAGTATAGGTCTCCCACTCTGGGGAGCCCAACATGGGGCAGAGAACACTTGCTCCTCAAGGGGGTCCTCCGCAGTTGTGATATTCCTCTTACTTGTGTGTCATCACACTGGGAGTGTGAGTTCTGACTAGACTGCCTCTCTGCCCTTCTTACCCTCTGCAATGTAGCCTTTGCTTTATATCTTTACTTGTAGAAAATCTGTTCTGCTAGTCTTCTGGTCATTCCTGGAGATACTTAAAAGATACTTTTATGTATTGATAATATGTAATTGTAGTCCTGGTGTGTCTGTGGGAGGAGGTAATCTCAGGATTTTCCTATACCAATTTCTTCATCGGAACCTAGCATTTTTTCTTCTTTTCAACATACATTTGAAATATATCATATACAATATCTTGTACTTCATTTTTAACTTACAATACATATTGGGGAATTTTCTATGTAAAGAGTTCCTCACTCTTTATATAAAGTTCATATGGGGAGTTACCATCGTGGCTCAGTGGAAACAAATCTGACTAATATCCATAAGAGTACAGGTTAGATCCCGGGCCTCACTCAGTGGGTTAAGGATCCGGTGTTGCCATAAGATGTGGTGTAGGTCATAAACAAGGCTCGGATCTGGCATTGCTGTGTCAGTGGTGTAGGCCAGTGGCTCTAGCTCTGCTTCGACCTCTAGCCTGGGAAACTCCATATGCCATGGGTGCAACCCTAAAAAGACAAAAACTTTTTTTTAATTTTAAAAATTTATGAGAAACATAAAGAGAATTTAAAATTTTGGGGAGATAGACATTCTGCAATAATTAAACCTAAATGCATCATTTTTGAATGCATAGATATGAAGGACAGATTCCCAGAACAGCAAGTTTTAACTGCATAAAGATTATGCCATAAGTTAGTGTTTTAAAACAATGATAATTTGTTATTGTTGACGTTCATGATTCTGGAATGTGGCAGGGTTTCAGCATGGACATTCGAGCCTTTTTCAGGTGGTGTTGACTAGGTTGAGCAACTGAGCACAATTTAAAGATGGCTACCCTCAGCGTTCTGGAGTTCCCATTGTGGCTCAGCAGTAACAAACCCAACTAGTATCCATGAGGATGTGGGTTCAATCCCTGGCCTCACTCAGTGGGTTAAGGATCCAGCACTGCTGTGAGCTGTGGTGTAGGTTACAGATGCATCTCAGATCAGATCTGGCATTGCTGTGACTATGGCATAGGCTGGTGGCTACAGCTCCGATTCAGCCCTTATCTGGAAGCTCCCATATGCCATGGATGCAGCCCTAAAAAGATTAAAAAAAAAAAAACACTACCCTCATGCCCTGCACATCAACTGGGCCTCTTACTCTACGTGTTCTTTCTTCATTCAGAAACTCTATCTGCCTGTGGACTCTCATTTTAATAAAAATTGATAGGAGATTCATTATAGCCTTGGTTTTCTCAGATTTTTAAGGGTGTGAAGAAGTAGGTTCAATTATCCTTAATGCCTAATGTTAGAAATTCCAGAATACTACTTCCACTAAATTCTATTAATCAAAGGAGTCCTTAAGGCAGTCCAAATTCAAGGACATAGAGAAATACAATCCACCTGTTAAAGAAAAAAATTATGGCCACACCTGTGGAATATGGCAGTTCCTGGGTCAGGCATTAAATTTGAGATTCAGGTGAGAACTGCATTGCAGCTGTGGCAATGCTAGGACCTTTAACCCACTGTGCCAGGCTGGAAATTGAACCTGTACCTCCACAGCAACCTGAGCTTCTACAGTCGGATTCTTAACCCACTGTGCCATGGCAGGAACTCCAGAATCCACCTTTTTAATACAGGAATGGCAAAGCCACATTGCAAAGAAAAATTCATGCAGAGAGGGGAGAAATTTGTTGTAAAAACTCTTCTGTTGAATTCCATTGCTCTAATTAATGGTTTTGTGGTTTATGATGCAAAAACAGACCAGATGAGGGAAGGCAGAATAAATAAAGAATTTTATACATATTGCTATGTATAAAATAACCAACAAGGATCTCATGTATAACATAGGGAATTATACTCAATATTTTGTAATAACCTGCAAGGGAAAACAGTCTGAAAAAATAGATATGTATGTATGTATGTACAAACAAATCACTTTGCTGTATACTTGAAACTAACACAACATTATAATAAATTATACTTCAATTGAAAGAAAGAAAGAAAGAAACAGACAAGATGCAAAACAGGGAACATGGACTCTATGGAAGTAGCTTCAAAGAAATGTAGTCATCTTTTTTCAACCTACCACCATTAGATACAATTTTGTCTTAATTTCTCATTTTTTTTAATTTATATTTTTATATGATTTTTATTTTTTCCATTATAGCAGTGTTCTGTCAGTTTTCTACCGTATAGCAAGGTGACCCAGTTACATATACATGTATACATTCTTTTTTTCTCACATTACCATGCTCCATCATAAATGACTAGCCATAGTTCCCAGTGTTATACAGCAGGATCTCATTGCTTATCCATTCCAAAGGCAATAGTCTGCATATATTAACCCCAAATTCCCAGTCCCTCCCACTCCCTACCCCTGCCCCTTGGCAACCACAAGTCTGTTATCCATGTCCATGATTTCCTTTTCTGTGGAAATGTTCATTTGTGCTCTGTACTAGATTCCAGATATAAGTGATATCATATGGCATTTGTCTTTCTCTTTCTGTCTTACTTCACTTAGTATGAGTCTCTCATTCCATCCATATTGCTGCAAATGGCATTATTTTGTTCTTTTTTACGGCTAGGTAGTATTCCATTGTGTATATATATCACCTCTTCTTAATCCAATCATCTGTCAATGGACACTTGGGTTGTTTCCATGTGTTGACTATTGTGAATAGTGCTGTGATGATGGCCAACAAGCACATGAAAAAATGCTAAACACCCCTGATTATTAGAGAAATGGAAATCAAAACTACCATGAGATACCACTCACACCAGTCAGAATGGCCATTATTAATAAGCCCACAAATAGCAAGTTCTGGAGGGGGTGTGGAGAAAAGGAACCCTCCTGCACTGCTGGTGGGAATGTAAGCCGGTACAGTCGCTATGGAGAACAGTATGGAGGTACCTTAGAAATCTATACATAGAACTACCATATGAACTAGCAGTCCCACTCTTGGGCATATATCCGGGCAAAATTTTCCTTAAAAAGACACATGCACCCACATGTTCATTGTAGCACTATTCGCAATAGCCAAGACATGGAAACAACCCAAATGTCCATCAACAGACAATTGGATTAGGAAGAGATGGTATATATACCCAATGGAATACTACTCAGCCATAAAAAAGAATGACTTAATGCCATTTACAGCAACATGGACGGAACTAGAGACTCTCATAGTGAAATAAGTCAGAAAGAGAAAGACAAATACCATATAATATCACTTACATCTGGAATCTAATATCTAGCACAAATGAACATTTCCACAGAAAAGAAAATTGTGGACTTGGAGAATAGACTTGTGGCTGCCCAGGGTGGAGGAGGGGGAGGAAGTGGGAGGGATTGGGAGCCTGGGGTTAACAGATGAAAACTATTGCTCTTGGAATGGATTTACAATGAGATCCTGCTGTGTAGCATTGAGAACTATGTCTAGATACTTACATTGCAACATGACAATGGGAGGAAAAAGTATGTATACATGTATGTGTAACTTGGTCCCCATGCTGTACAGTGGAAAATAAATAAATGAACAGTGCTGTAATGAATGTGCAGGTGCGTGTGTCTTTTTCAAGTAAAGTTTTGTCTGGATATATGCCCAAGAGTAGGATTGCTGGGTCATATGGTAGTTCTATGTATAATTTTCTAAGGTACCTTCATACTGTTCTCCATAGTGGTTGTACCAGTTTACATTCCCACCAACAGTGCAGGAGGGTTCCTTTTATCCACATCCTCTCCAGTATTTGTTATTTGTGGACTTATTAATGATGGCCATTCTGACGGTGTGAGGTGCTATCTCATGGTAGTTTTGATTTGCATTGCTCTAATAATCAGGGATGTTGAGCATTTTTTCATGCGCTTGTTGGTCATCAGTATATCTTCTTTGGAGGAATGTCTATTCAGGTCTTTTATCCATTTTTCCATTGGGTTGTTGGCTTTTTTGCTGTAGAGTTGTATAAGTTGTTCGTATATTTTAGAGATTAAGCCTTTGTCAGTTGCATCGTTTGAAACTATTTTCTCCCATTCTGTAAGTTGTCTTTTTGGGTTTTTTTTAATGGTTTCCTTTGCTATGCAAAAGCTTTTCAGTTTGATTAGTTCCCATTGGATTATTTTTGCTTTTATTTCTGTTCTTTGGGAGACTGACCTGAGAAAACATCCATAAGGTTGTTATCAGAATGTTTTGCCTATGTTCTCTACTAGGAGGCTAATGGTGTCTTGCCTTACATTTAAGTCTTTCAGCCATTTGGAGTTTATTTTTGTGCATGGTGTGAGGGTTTGTTCCAGTTTCATTGATTTACATGGAGCTGTCTAGTTTTCCCAGCAACACCTGTAACTGATTTCTGAATGTTAATCTGATATCCTGATAGTTTGCTGAATTTGTTGATCAGTTCAAATAGTTTTTGGGTTGAGTCCTTCAGGTTTTCTATATATAGTATCATGTCATCTGCATAGAGTGACAATTTTATATTCTTCAAATAAATTTTCAATCCCCCCCTTTTTTTTCCTCTTTATGAAATTCCTATTATGTGTAGATTAGCCCACTTTATATTATCCCATAGATCTCTTATATTGCTCTCATGTTTATTTATTTGGTTTTCTGTCTGCTGTCCTGATTGGGTGATTTCCAGTCAGGATTATTCTGTCTTCCAAGTCACTAATTCCTCTGCATTATTCATTCTGCTATTTAGTGCCTTTAGCTCAATTTGCATTTCTGCAAATGAATTTTATAATTTTTCTATGTTCCTTCTTATATTTACTAGTTCCCTTCTAAAGGAATCTGCATTACTGGTGACATCTGCTATTAATTCCTTGATATTCAGCCTAATTCCTTCAGTATTTTCACTACCTCCTTTTTGAACCCAGCATCTGTCAGACTGCAGAGGTCTGTTTCGTTTGCTGCTTCATGTGAATTCTGTTCTTTTCACTGGGACTGGTTCCTGAGCTTCTTCATTTTGTTTATGGTTTTCTTTTTCTGTGAGTTTAGGGAAGCCAAACTATAGTCTTGGAGGGCTACTTCTATGAAAGAGCTCCCCTTTGCATTTTGTGGGGGGGTTACTATTTGTTTCTGATGTGGGAGTTTGAATATTTGCTGTCTCTTTCTTTGGTGTGAGCAGGCTGTTATCCCCAGGGTGCTGAATGTGTTTCCAGGGAGGAGGCAGTGGGTAGGACTAGTAGTCATTGCCTGGATTGGGGGCTCTTAACAGCAGCAAGGACCTGCAGGAAGGTGGTGCAGGCTCCTCCTAGTTGCAGGGCCCTGGGAATTAGTAATGAGCCTAGGCAGATTTACAAGGTGCCTAGAGCATGTGGCAGTGGCAGCAGCAGGCTGTGTGAGTTCCCAGGGGAATGAGAGCAACAACATGCAGTGTTTGATTGCAATGCCCTCCTCTGAGGTGACTGGAGCCACAAGTTGTGCCTGTTCAGGGACCCCTAGTGGTAGCGGGCCATACCCACCTCTGGAGTCAGTGATGACTGCAGTGGTTTGCCCCCACCACCTGTAGACCTTGCAAGAAGCATTCTGTCTCACTTAGCCCACACAGGGGGCGCAGCACAGGCTGCTCCAAGTTGTGGGACCCTGATAAGTGACAGAGATGAAGTGTGTGGGCACTGCCCGGAGCATTCAGCAGTGGCAGCAATAGGGCGGGTGTGCTCCCAGGGATGGAGAGCAACAGCAGGTGGTGTTTGGTCACAATGCCCTCCTCTGTTGTACCCTTGAGATGACTGGGGCCACAAGTGGTTCCTGTTCACCGGACCCCTAGTGGTGGCAGGCCATGCCCATGTCTGGAGCTAGAGATAACTGCTGTGTTTTGCCCCTGCCCACCTGAAGACCATGCATTAAGCACCCCATCTCAATTAGCCTACACAGGGGGTGCTACATCAGCTTCCCCTAGTTGTAGGGTCTTAAGAAAGGACAGTGATCAAGTGTCTGAGCTCTGCCCAGAGCATTCAGCAGTGGCAGCTGCAGGGCAGGTGTGTTCCCAGGAGGGTGAGAGCAATAACGTGTATTGCCTGGTTGCAGTGCCCTCTTTTTGTTTTTTCCCCACCCCTGAGGTGACTGGGGCTGTAGGCAGAGCCCACTCACAGGCCCCCAGTGGTGGCAGGCTATGCCTCCCTCTGGCCTCCAAGACCACTACCATGGTCCGTTCCTGCTGCCTGTAGATCACGTAAGAGGCACCACATTGCACTTAGCCCCATTCTGCCCTTAGCCCACACAAGAGGTTTCCAGCCACCTGTAGCCTCCACCAGAAGCACCTGGTCTCCCATAGCCAGAACACGTGGCTTCTGGCCACTCATAGCCTGAGCCAGAGGCGCTCCGCCCTCTGAGAGCCCTAGTGCGCATGCGGCCCACTCCTCTTCCTCTCACCCTCCCCAACAATGGCGGCCTCACTTCTTCTGTAGCCTCAGACCTTCTCCCAGGTTCCCTCTGCTCTGGCATTCCACTCCCCAGCTGGTAGCACACTGCTCCCGCCATGGCGCACTGCTCCTTAGCCCCTTAGGCTGTCCCCACACAGCCAGCCCCAGTCCTGTCCCTGGGACTGACCTCTGGAGCCTAAGTCTCAGCGCCCAGCCCCTGCCCAAGCGTCTCGGGCTGTGGTGTCCGGGCAGTGGTGCAGATGATCTGTGCGGCTCTCACTCTGCTTTGTCCTCAGTCCAGCTGCTGCGCTTTTCTCCACGACTTTGATGTCCCTCCGTCCGGGCTGATCTCCTGGTAGGTTGGGTGGCTTCCCAGAATGTGGGTTCCTTTTCATCTTCAGAACTCCCTCTCAGGAATGCTAGTCCCATCCTGATTCCCTTTCTCTCTCTCTCTTTTTCTTTTGTTCTACCCAGTTATGTCAAGGTTTCTTGCCCATTTTGAAAGTTCTGCCAGCATTGAGTAGATGTTCTGTATGAGTTGTTTTACATGTAGATGTGTTTTTTTGATGTGTTTGTGGGAGAAGCTGAGCTTGAAGTCTCACTCCTCCGCCATCTTGATCCACCTCTCCTTAATTTCTTCTAAGAGCTTCCTAAGAAAGAATTCTTAATGAGTTATTTCATTAGGAAAAAATATGTGTATTTTTCAATTCTAAGTGGCTATTTTCCCAGATGTGAAATCTTTGGGTTATGATTTCTTGCCTTAGGATGTTTTTTAGTTTTTCTCCACTTCCATTTATTTAACAATGGTTAATTAGTTACTGGAGCAGCACATGAGTATTCACCTAGATTGTTAATCAGTGGGAACTGTGTAGATTACACCTCTCCAAATCTGGGGGGAAAAAATCCTTTTCTCTGGAATGGTATTTATTTTCTTCTTTATCGTTTTCATGTTTTCAGTGTTACTAAGATGAGCTATTTTATCTTGTGTTTTAAGATATGTATTTCTATTTTTAAAAATAATTTATCTTCATTTTATAAGATATAATTGCAAACACTTGTTTATATTCAGGTTAAAAAAGTGCAAAGATAATTTCATATTTTAGGCAAGTCATAGAATTTTTGATAGTGTACGACAATCTGTGACTTAAAAATCTTATTTAATTGTAACTTGCTGATATGAGATCAGAAGATAATCAGCAGTTTAGAAAATAAAAGATAGAAGAAACCTAGAAAGATTTCAGGAGGAGACAGAGGTGGTAATTTATAAGTTTGGTGTTTCACTGGCAAGTTTTTACTGGCTGACTTGGAGGCAACAAGCAAAATAACGGGTAACTGTGAGGCTGTTCTCTGAAACTTGTTTCTCCTGCACTACCCAGCCTTTTAAAAGCTTCTGCAACAGCCAGGTTCTTCATAATTCAGCCTAGCTCATTGCTTTCTAGCATTCCAGAAGTTTCTTTCTCTTTTTTCTATTTTAGTTCCTATATATTCATATGTTATTTAGAATTTAATAATACTTCATTGCCCTATAATTTTCTATTTTTCTTGTTTAGTCCACGCTGAAAATTTTGAAGAAAATATCCCTCTGCGGTAGCATTACACTGATGTTAGAGATCATATCAGGCAGTGATCTCTTTCTAGTGACTTTAATTTTAGATTCATGAAGTAACTATATATATAGGGCAACAAAATAAGTAGTCTTGTTTAGATAGAGGCTCTCATATTGAATATCATTACAAGTATGATGTAATTTCATTATTTGTGTATATATGTGTACATTCATTCTTTATTTCTCCTTATTAGATAAATGTTTAATCCTATGGATAAGTCAATTTTTTAAATCATTTCCAGGTAAAGAGAAGTCAGTTCAATATTCTGAAATTATAACTCAAAGCCGACATTCAAATTCTTATAAGTCACCTTAGTATTAAGGAAAAAATCAGCTCATCATAGGAGATAATTCAGTATGAAAGAAAGAACTCTCTCTGCCACCATTCCACATTGGACCTTGATTGCCAACTATGTTATCAATTAATAATTTGAATATTTTAAGATAAATAGAACCTCTGGATTCTTGTTATTATCCATTCATATTTATTTCTAATAAAATTGTGATCCAAAAATCTATTTTCCTCAAAAGCTTGACAAATTACCTTGTCAAATAAGAAAACTAAAGCTCTATCACATCCTATGAAATGATCGATACCTTTGATGACTAATGTTCCTCAGTTTGAACTGAGAATTTTACATATATATATGCATCTATATGTAATATGTATATATTATGCAAATATAGTCTGTGAGTCAAATGTTCTAAACCTCGCTTTAATTTATAAAATATAGTCATTTATAGAGGTCTTGGTGCCAGGAAAAAAGAAAGAATTAGGTGATAGATAATTTACTAGTGAATCACATCTATTTTGCTGAAAGGAAAATAGAAAATTTGAAAATACTATTAATTAAAATGCATTGCTAGTTAAATTTACTCCATGAGGAAAAAATTAGAGACAAATACAGCACACAAACATGCCAAAAAGCTAGAATATAAAAAACAAAGAAATAATAAGGTATCTGTTAAGGCCAGCCAACTTAGAATTCCTCTCCCTAAGGCCTACTTTTACCTTGGAGAATGTAATTAGACATTGGCTATAGGAACTTATAGTTGTCTCCCCAAGGGAAGGGGAAAAAGGAGGTATCCTGTAAGAAAACAAAGCAAGATATTGCTCTATTATTATTAATATTATTAACACAATGCGCCCAAAAATTTCATTGCCAGTACTGCTGAAAGGATACCATCCCAAATAACTTCAAACAACTCTGATGTTTTTGCCATTCATTTTTAATACATCTTTTTAATTCTATTAACTATATGAGGCATAATTTCAGATGTTAGTATGGACAAGTCTTAAAACATATAGACTGAAAATTTTGTTTTCCTTGTGCATGCATCTGTGAAACCATCACCCTTGTCAAATTGCAAAATATTTCTCTTACACCAAAATTTTCCCTTGGGCTCCTTTGCAGTAAACATTCACCAGCAGAAATAAGGACTATTCTCACTTCTCTCACAAAATATCAGTTGTATCTATTGCTGAATTTCATTTAGATAAAATCTTATAATATGTACTCTTTTGATTATCTTCCCCCTAAAATCACTGTCCTTGAGAGATATATGCCATTTGTTTTGTGTACAAATTTATTTATTTTTTAAAATTTGATTACTGGGTAGAATTCCACTGAATAAAAGTCCTCTAACCCCATCTTAATGCCTACTTCTCAGATGACCTAAACTGACATAATTGGTACTGGGAGTGGTCTGAGAATCATATGGTTAATGGGAATTTGTAGATGGCTCACTCACCACCTTTATGGGTAAATAGGACTCTGTTGCAGTGGTAGATAGGACACAGATGAGCTCTGGCATAGTGTATGTGTCTGATTTGCTGAAGATTTCACAGGCGGTGATGTAGGAATACATCCTGTTGGAAAGGAATGCTACTGCAGGTGAATGATTCAGTCATTTTAAAGATAAGGGGAGACAAATTCCTACAATGAGTAGAGTTGTTTGTTCGTCATAAGTTGTAGTGGTGCCTTGAAGTAACAGTGGAAAGTGACTAACAAACAGTTAAAAGTTAAGTTTAAGGATTTATGAACTCTTTGGTAGTTGAAGAAGAGTCTCTTGTCTCCTGTGGTAAGTAGACAAGTAGGAGGCTGAAGATCGAGCAGAGTTACACAGCTCCAGAGAGATGCAAACACTCAGTCAAAGCTTATGTGTATTAAGCTAAGGTCAGGGCACTGACAGGGAAAATCTAAAACCCTGAAATATGATATAGGTATATCTGGATAATTACCTCTGCAGACTTTGGTTCTTCAGACTTCTTCACCTTAGTAAGAGCTCGAACTTTCTCCTACTCTAGGAGCTTCAGGGACTTCTCTTCTGCAAGGCAGGACATAACATTTTAGGCCTGGCCTAACTTCCCCTCCAGAAGATAATTAGAGTAGAGCCCCAGAATAACCCCTAGGCCACTTGGGGGCTGATTGGGAAGGAAAGAGATTTTATACTAACGTAATTGTAAGATTTCACTTGCATGTTCTGGCAGGAACCATGGGACTATTGTTGAAGGGAGTGTTGAGGTTTCCTTCATCATGCTTGCTCTCTTGACCTTGGTGGACATCTTTATGGTAGCTATTTTTAATTCTCTGTCAAAGAAGTCATATGACTGTTTCATTAGGGTCTGTTTCTAGAAATTTCTATGGTTCCTCTGTTTAAAACATCTTTGGCTAGTTCTCTGTTTCCTTGATACTCTGTGTTCATTTCTACCCATTAGACAGTGCAGCCTCCCAGTCTTCACAGATTGGCTTTGTACTGGAAAAGGTCCTCAGTAATAAGTCTGGCCTGAGTTTCAAGGTCCTTTGTCAATGTTTTTCCTCCCCATCAGGAAGCAGACAGCCTCTGGGCAATGGTTTTCACTATTACATGCTGTGCTGAGCTCATGATGGGGTGTGGAGGTGGAGCTATGGTATCAAGGATCCAAGCTGCCATTTCCATTTCCCTCCAACATCTAGACTGTGCCAAGGCTGTCAGAACTCCATGATTGGTGAGATGAGTGCTAGTTCTTTGGGAAGCCTCTTGGAAATTGGGGTACTAGATGCATAAATTGACTCTTTTCCTTTACAGGGTGAAGCTGAGAGTTGGAATTTTTTATCCACTCACTCTGCACTGAGTTATGGAGGATCAGTGGCATATGTTGGCTCAAGCTACTGCCTGTTTTCCTCCGAGAAGCTAGACGGTGACAGATCTGCCAGCGCTCCAAGACCAGCAAGACCTCAGTCTCCTTACTTGCCTTGGTGAGTCTGATTTTTCATTCTCCTGGGATGCAGGAGAAGTTTCATTATTTTCTGATTTCTCATGAAGAAAATTTTTCCATGAATTGTTGCTGAATTGTTGTGTTTGTGGAGGAAGGAAAGTCCAGGGAATCCTCCTCTCCCATGTTGATGATGTCACGTCGCTCCTAGCATCAAGTATTGATACAAGTTGCAATGGGGATGAATCTTGAAAACATTAAACAAAGAGAAGCCAGCCTCAAAAAATGACATCCTCATTCCCCAACCACCCCATGGACCTAGGAAACCATTAATCTACTTTCTACCTGTAAAGATTTGCCTATTCAGGACATTTCATACAAATGGACTCATACAATGTGCAGTATTTAGTGACCCATTTCTTTAACTGAGCTAAAAGTTTTCAAGATTCATGTGTGTTGTAGCCTTGTAAGTACCCGATTCCTCTTTATTTGCCAAGTAATATTCCATTGTATGGATATAGTGTATTTGTTTATAATTCATCAGTTGATGAACATTTGGGTTGTTTTAACCTTTTGAGTATTGTGAGGAAAGATACTATAGTCATTCGTGTACAGTTTTTTTATAAGGACGTGTTTTATTTTGCATGTGTATTTGAGATGAAATGTCTAAGTCACATGGTAACTCTGTGTTTACTATTTTGAGGAACCGTCAAAAATCCCTCCAAAATGTTTGTACCATTTATATATGAGGGTTCCAGTTGTTCTAGATCCCCATCAACTCTTGTTATTGTCTTCTTTCAGATAATAGCTATCTTAGTAGATGTGAAGTGGTTTCCTATGGAAAATTGGATTTATATTTCTTAGTGACTAATGCTGTTGAGCATCTCTTACTGTACTTATTATCCATTTGTATATATTCTTTGGAAGCTTGGCAATTTAGAGTCTGCCTATTTTTAATTATTTGTCCTTTTTTTAGAATTGTGAAAGTTCTTTATGTGTTGTGGATACAAATCAGTAATAAGATTTGTGATTTATAAATATTATCATTCTGTTCATTGCCTTTTCACTTCCTTCTTTAAAACCTTTCTGTGAGACTTCAGTGTGTGTTATTTTCGAAGAACATTTTTATAGTGAATATCTGTATTACTTTTGCCAAATGTATGAGCCTACATGTTTAAGTGGCAAGTTAAAAGAAAATTCTTGCCTTAATTTGTTGGAACATACAAAGATCGTTTATGACAAGACAAACATATTTTTTAGGAAGCATTTATTTTCATCCCCACCAAGAATCAGGTTTGAGAGACATTTTTTTTGCTTGCTTGCTTCTTACTTCTGCTTGGTGGGCTTTCTTCTAATTTTCTATTGTTTTTCAGAAATTGAGGCTTTAGCATAGCCTCCAGTCAGTCTCCATCCTTGTTCACACTCAAAGTCTAGAATCTCCCAAACTCCAAGTTCTACTTGTAGGCTCTGTAGGTAATGATATTCTGTAGATGTTCTCAGAATGGGCAATGTTTTAATACTGGTTTATTTTCCTGGAGTTTAAAGTTCAAAATGAGCCGCAGTTATGATTTTTCACTGTAACATCTACAATTGATCTAAAAGTTATTTTAAATGATTTTAGCAATTTTATATATTGTGTAACTCAATCTTGAGTGTGCTACACTGAGAGACACAAAAATCTCACATAATATTTTATCAACTGGCATATAATCCCATCCACCACTGGATATGTATTTTGCCACATAAATGATTAGGATTCCTTTAATATGGGTATGCTGTAATATAAGGCTGAATTTTTTTTTGTTTACTAAATAGAAATAGAGTTAAATATATGATGTCTTATTATAAATACTCTGAACATGCTTTGTTTCTTCTCTTACATTTGCCTTAATATTTTTATGCATTAATTTTCTTTTTACTTACTTCAAGAGCCCCAATACTTCTAATTTGTTTTCTAAAGTGTATGAGCACCATATACCCTTGTGAATTCTAATCTTATTAAAAGATAATGTCTTGCAGTAGAGGTGCATTATTCTTTAGCTGTAGGTCAAATTGAGTAATATTCTGCTAAAACATAGTTATTTCATCCTTTCTGTATTCATTCAGTAAGTATGTATGAATTTATGTGTTCTAGTGTATACACTAGATACTAGTGAACTTATGGCCTAAAAACAAGGCTGACATTAGCCTATAATTACACAAGTAGTTATTACCATAATTTATATGAAGAACTGAAATTGCAGCATGCTATAAATGAGTAAAATAAAGACATTTAAACTGTCCAAGTAAATTTAGGAAAGGTGTTCTAAAATGTAATATTTTATCTGGATCCTATACTGAAAGAAGAGTTAGTGGGGTAAAAAGGTGATAGAAGAGTATTCCTTGTGAAGGGAAAAGCCTGGAAATAGTTCTAAGTTAAGAAGATGCCTGATGCTTTGGAGAACTTGAAAGAAAGTGAATGTGATGCTAAGCATTATGAAAAGGAGTAGGTTGGAACAAAATTCTTGAGGCAGGGCATATTATGTAGAGTTTTGAAGTCCAGTTGATATGAACCTACGTCTTTTTAAATTTTTTTTTTTTTGGCCACATCCATGGCATGTGTAAGTTCCTGGGCCAAGGATCAAGCATGTACCACAAGAGCAACCCAAGCCACTGCAGTGACAACACTAGATCCTTAACCCACTGCACAACAAAGGAACTCCATGAACTTAAGTCTTAATGGCACAAAATATACTTAGTGAAGGAAGAAAATGAGAATTAAAGTATAATGACGTCACTCTGGATGATTATGGAGAATGTCTTCAATGGAGGAAAAAGAATTCGTGGTGGTCTAGGATCAATTTTAACGCTGTTGCCTAGAACAAGCAAGAAATGTTTGTCTCTTGAATTGGGAAATTTTATTCAATGATAATGAGATTCCCAATTTAGCATGAACTACCCCCTTTTCAACCCTTACAAGCCAGTTAGACTTTGCATAGAATAGCAACGAAAGATCACAAGCCTACCAAAGACAAAATGATCTGTAGTTTTATGTAAAGCACTTGGAAAAAAAATTACGTGATATAGTACATAAATTCAAAAAGTGTAGTTCACATTTACAACAACAATAGGAAAACCTGCACATGAAATTAATTCAGTTAAGAATAACTTGATTGAGAAAGATTTATTTTGGCCTTCTAATTTCTTTCAGAGGGAAGTCTGGTATTCATTTATGTTGTTGACTTTACCAGCATTTGTTTCTCTTTTTCTTCTTCTTCCTTTCTATGCAAGCTTTATCAAAATATTTATTTGGTTCTGCACTTAATTCACCTATTCTCATACTATGAGGGTACAAAGGCAATACGAATGGAATAAACTATCATATAACTTAGACAAAAATCTTATTAGTGAAGAAGAGCAAATCTCTGATCATCTTGGGTGTGGTGACTGTGGAGAGACACATGTCCAGGAAGGAGAGGTTTCCAAGGAGGAAGTACATGGGAGAATGAAGGGTGGAACTGAATGTCACCGTGACCATGATGAGAACATTTCCCAACACAGTAGCACCATAGATCAAGGAGAATGTCTCTAAGAAGACAAACTGAAGCTCCCATCCTACAGAAAATCCTAGTAAAATAAACTCTGTCACTACAGATCCATTTTTCAGATCCATTTACTCAACTCAGAAAGATTCCAGAAGTTCTTTATATACAAAGAGATCTTTTTTTAAAAAGCCAGGGTTAGTACTGACATTTTCTGGTTTCTATTTCATTCAACGTAGTTAGTGATATGAGAGCATATAATCTTAAATCACGGATCTTTCTGAACCTGATTTCTCAAATCCTGTATCATCATTGTTCAGAGTTAAGTATTTGTGTGTTGTGTATGACTGGAGGTATGCAATAGCTTAGAAGTAAACAGTTAAATGATTCAATCCGAAGGTATAGATTTTGCTTTGGTTATAATGTATTACACTCTGTCCTCTGTACTCAGCTTTTGGACATCATCCATAGGATCTAGAGTGGTGAAAAATAATTGGTAACAATTATCTGATTACTATGAGTAAAGCCTTCTTCTAAGTATTTCACATGCTTTAACATACTTAGTGTTCATAACAGTCTCATGAAGTATTATAATTATACTAATTTTACATATAAGGAAACTCTGGCATAGGTGTATTAAATGACTAACTCATGATTACATAACTAATAAGAATCAAAACAGGTATTCAATCCCCATCAGTCTGACCAGCATCTGGGCTTATAGCAATAGACCATTTTACCTCCAAAATTAAAGGGATGTATATTTATGGGCAAGTTACTACGTATTGATTAAATTCATCTGTTCCATTCATATGGATCAGCAGATATTATTCAGCAAGTACAATGGAATCTTTCTATTAATTAACTGCACTTTTTTCTTTATGCAGAATGAATCAATGCACTGTATCTAGAGAGTTTATCACCTAGAGAGATTAACTTATGAACAAAAAAAGCAATCAAACATATATAGTGTTTGTTAATAAGAAATGTAGTTTGTTTCATTATAGCTGGTTTACAGTGTCCTGTCAATTTTCTACTGTACAGCAAGGTGACCTAGTTAAAAAAAAAAGAAAAAAAAAAGAAATGTAGTTTGTTTATTGTCATATTGTTCATCTTAGCCATTTTTACAGAATGGCAGAAAACAAGTAATTTCTCAGTGGAATACGGCCTTTGCTCTTTTTAGTAAGAAACATTCAAAAACACTTTATACTACAGTTAGTGTAAATTTATAGCCTTCTATTGGTTATCATGTGACTATTAATATTGTAAATAAAATTATGGAGATTTTTGTTTTATATATATTTACTTTTTAGTGTTTTACTGATCTTGATCACTAGCTAATATATCAAGGTTCAGTATAGATTGTCAAGTTCATTGTTAATAATAATGGAAGTATATCCGTATTGTAAAATAATGTTTTTTAATAATGACTTTATCCAGTGTGTCAGTCCTGATACCTCATTGTTCATTTACTTTATGATTTAACTGAAAAATTTTTCATATTATAGGTAAAATCAATTTTCCCATTTCATAATCATTTACTTGAGTTTTAAGAATTAGAATGATCTTCAATCCAAGGTTTATTTGCAGAAATATTTTTAAAGCCCCTAATGAAGTTGAACTAAAATAAAATAAAATAATACAGTCTTTATGTATCCCCTCCTCTTTACTTTGGCACACATAAGCTATTATACAGAATGCTAATTACTTATTGAATAATAATTTGCCCAAAGCAAATGATCATGAAGAGAAATGCCTTCAACTCCTCTGTCTTTGGTTAACTCACACCTTCTTCAGAAACTTTGTCATGTGGAGCATAACCACATAACATACAAATAAAATTACTTAAAATAATCAATGTAGTAATTATTAGTAAAGATTATTTGCCTTTTAAAATTAAAAGACATGTAAATAGATGTTCTCATTTTTTATACCTAATTGAAGACAGCTAGCTGAAAAAGTATTCACCTTCCTTGGACAGTGGGTTTAAGTAACTTTTTAGATGACTGTTTACTTCAGTCTTCTCTTTTGGTTAAGCTATGAATTCTGACCCAATGGAGTACTCCTCCAGGTTCCATACAACTCACATTAGTAGCTCTTTACTTCTTGATTAAATATGCACTCTAAATTACTAGCCAGGATAAAATTCTGTGATTCTTGATGTATGCCTTTCCTCTCCTTAAATGTTCAATATTCGCAATTTATATTCAGTTTATTTTATACATGTATATTCCTTGGTATAGAGATTGTATTTACTTTACTTCTTACTTCTGGTTGATTTATTGAGTGAATTTGTCTGCTTTCTCCGATAAAGTGAATTTGTCTGCTTTCTCCGATATCCTTCAACTCTTTAGTGTTGAATATACTGTCGTTTGATTTTCTCTGACAGTAATGTGGGTCAAAATTTATGTGTTCTAACTTCAAATTTATTTTCTGGCAGCATAAGTACTACAGTGAGGGTATTGTTCCAAGAAATAAACTATTTAAAACTAGTTCTCTAGTGGCTACAATAAGGCCTTAAATAGGTATTGGATTCAACAAGGCTTGAACCTTTCTAGGGCTCATTCTCTATGTCAGGAAACCATCTTCAAGGATTTCAGAATCTTATTATTGGAAACTGTCCCTGAATAATCCTGTGCTAAGTGTCATGATACAGGCATACAATAAATCAAACAGTTTTATAGAGTTTGCAAATTTCTCATAAAAGAGGCTATATTTCCCAAAAGAGGCAATTATGTCTTTAATGATAGATATAGATTTCCTACCGAGGGAAGCAAGAAGAAAAATCTAGGCAGAAATAATTATATGTAGGAAGATATGGAAGCATAGAATAGTTTGACATATTAAGTGAACAGGAAATAGCTAGGACAGAAAATTAGGTTCAAATGAGAACTTTTAAGAGTCTTAAATATCACTCAAGGCAGTGTGGAATATATTCTGTAGTTAAAAGGGAGCTATCAGAATATTGTAGGTAGAGACTATGAAGAGAATTGAGTTTAACAAGGTCATAGTAGTAGCACTGTGAAGTGATTATTGCTATGTTAATAATCTAGATAAGAAATGATAAAAGTCTGACCTGAGGCCATAGAGAGTGATGGAGAAGAGGTTATATTTAAATTATCAGGAAGCATTGTGAAGATTTGGTAACAGAGTGTGCCTGATTAATGGCAGCATGCACATAGCGGTGAGTTCCAAAATACTGTCTGTAGATTTTCTGCGTTAGAATCAAAAGAGGTATGATTTGTGGAATGGCAGACTGTGAAATCTGGTGGATTATCTCCCCAACAAAACAAACATTTTTTACTTTATTTTTTCTTTTTGCCATTTCTTAGGCTGCTCCCGCGGCATATGGAGGTTCCCAGGCTAGGTGTCAAATTGGAGCTATAGCCACCGGCCTACTCCAGAGAAACAGCAACGCAGGATCCAAGCTGTGTCTGCAACCCACACCACAGCTCAAGGCAACGCCGGATCGTTAACCCACTGAGCAAGGTCAGGGATCAAACCTACAACCTCATGGTTCTTAGTCGGATTTGTTAACCACTGCACCATGACAGGAACTCAGTGAGGGTATTGTTCCAAGAAATAATAATCTGGAATTTCTGTGGCTATGGTGTAGACTGGCAGCTGCAGCTTAGATGGACCCCTAACCTGGGAATTTCCATATGCTGCAGGTGTGGCCCTAAAAACAAAACAAAACAAAACAACACAATAACAAAGAAAGAAAGAAAAGCTAGTAAATCTTGTTAAGAACACTGAGTCTGGCATCTAAGCCACACCACTGCTTCTCGTTACCCTTCCCTCCCAGCTCTATATTGTGGAAGCCCTTCCCTGCTCTACTTTGTGTCTTCTGCTCCAGAAAGGTGTAGTCAAAAAGACAGGGACTCACTTTCCTCAGAGTTTCCAGTTGATGGTTGTGGTTTCAGATTTCACCCTGGGAGGCTAAGGCCTTCAATGTTGAAAAAGCTCTATTCTATGTAGGAATCATGGAAAGGATATTTCCCCACCCAACACCTACTTGTAGGACAGAAATTCCACTTATATGAGGTATTTAAGGCAGTTAAACTTGTGAAAACAGAAAGTTGAATGGTGGTTGGCAGGGGCTGGGTAGAGGAGTAAACAGGGAGTTGATATTTAATGGGTATATCATCTCAATTACGCAAAGCTAATCAGTTCTAGAGAATTTCTATACAACCTTTTCCCTATAGTTAGCAATACTCTAGTGTGCACTTACAATTTTGTCAAGAGGGATGATTCTCATATTGAGTGATCTTACCACAATAATAATCATTTAATAGTTCTACTCCAGTCATGGCAGCCTGAGAATACTAGGGCCCTCCTCAGCAGCTCTATCCTCTAGTTTACTTGTTAAGTGGACCTTCATGCCAGAAGGAGCAGGCTGAGATCTGCCAGGGCCTCTCCTACCCCAAGTGCCCACTCATTAGAGCAGGGAGGTCATTCTGAGAGAAGCGAGCTTCTGTTCCTTCCCCCAGCTCCTCCAGGAGAGGACAGAAGTGACAAATGGGTTCTACCCAGAAGACTAGGTGTACCGTAAGGATAAAGAACTCCACAACTCCTCTTGAAGGGCCTGCCTTTGTTCAGAATATAGCTTGGAGTGTTCCATGTATAAAAACAATGTCAAAACAATGGGGCTTGGTGTTCCCTTTATGGTGCAGGAGAAACAAATTTAACTAGTATCCATGAGGATACAGGTTCAATCCCTGGCCTCACTCAGTGGGTCATGGATCCGGCATTGCCATGAATTGGTGTGTAGTCGCAGATGCTGCTTGGATCCCACATTGCTGTGGCTGTGGTGTAGGCTGACAGTTGTTACTCCAATTTGATCCCTGGCCTGGGAATTTCAATGTGCTGCGAGTACAGCCATAAAAAGCAAAAACAAACAAACCCCAACGTGGCTCTTGTGGAGAGCAATTAAGAGGACAGTCATAACATGATGATACTAGTATCAACAAACCAAACTGCAAAGAAAACAGCAATTTAAGATAGAGAAACAAAGCAAGAGACAAACAAGAAAAACTACTGAGATCACAGCCAACCTTGGGGATAAGGGAAACTAAGAGCATGCCATGGCTGCACTCATGTAGGAGAAATCAGACAAAGGCAAGAGCAGAAAGATAAGATTCTCTAAGCTACCCACATACCCATTAACAAAAGGTGGAAGCTTCATTGTCACAAGAAGCTTACATATAACTTCTAACCAAATACTCTGAAAAATAAGCTACACTGAAGCAAGGAAATCTCCTAGGAAGCAAAACTTAAAAATAAAACCACAGAAATTCCTGAGAGTCTAGAAGAGAGTGTGAAAGCCCTAGTTTGTGCACATCTTAGGAATGACTGGAGAGGGAACATCCAGCTACTAGTTTCTGACTAAACTTGGAGCAGAGGTGTAAACTCTTTAAACTTGGTTAGTAACCTTCACCACCCACCCCCACACACAAACACATCTAAAGGATAAAGTTATAACTGGCCAAGAAGACTTAGGCAAAATCATTGACCAATAAGTGGCTTATGATATCTCAGAGGTAGCTGGACTGGAAGATTAAAACCAAGGGGAAAAAAATCTAAACAGGTATATAAGAGACTACACACTGCAGAGGAAATAAACTTCAGAGGGTTAGCTCAGTCAAGACACTAAACAAGCAAACAATCACAGGAACATTGATACTGGAAGGGCAGAGTCAGTAGCCAGTGTTGCTACAATATATTAACAAAAATGTTTGTTAAACAAAAATAAAAAATGAAACAAATATACCAAAAAGAGTGTCTTATACTGAAGTATAAGGGCAATAGAAACTGCTTTTGTGAAGACCCAGATTTGCACTAAGCAGAAAAAGACTTCAAAGTATCTATATGGAGAAGAAGCTGAAAAAGAGTGGATATGTGTATATGCATCAATGACTCACTTTGTTATGTGGCAGAAATTATCATAACATTGTAAATCAACTATACTTCAATAAAACTTTAAAAATGAAAAAAAAATACTCTCAGAACTAACAGAAACCATGTTTAAAGAATAGAGAAAGGTATAACAATGTCTCATCAAATAGAGAAGATCAACAAAGATATGGAAATTATTTTTTTAAAGAACCAAATGGAAATTCTGGATTCGAAAGTACAATAACACAAATGAAATAAATGCTAGAAGGACTCACCAGTAGATTTAAGCTGATATAAGAAAGAATCAATGAAGCTGAGTATTATACCTATAGGAGTTACACAGTCTCAAGAACAGATAGGAAAAAAAGAGAATAAGGAAACATGAACACAGCCTCAGAGAAATGTGGACCATCATTAAGTGCACGCATGTATATGTAATGGGTAATACATTTTGGTTTCTAGTTTGTCCCATCAATCTGATAGTGTCATTTTTTTAACAAGATCATAATATTTTTCCAGCTTTATTAAGATCTAATGGACATAAAATTTGTATATTTAATGTGTACAACGTGTTGATTTGATGGCTTATTGCACAGTGATTACCACCATAGTTAGCTAAAATACTCATCATGTCACAAGATTGCTACTTCTTTTGGGTAGTGAGAAAATTATAGATCTACTCTCTTAGCAACTTTCAGGTATATAATATGGTATCCTTAACTAAATTCACCAGGCTGTACTATACCCTTGATCCCCAGAACTTTTTGATCTTACAACCAGAAGTTTGTAATCTTTGATCAAAAGATGTGTCATATAATGTGTGTGTGTATTATTAAATACTACTCAGCCATAAAAAAAGAATAAAATGTTCCATTTATAACAATGTGAATGGACCTGGAGGGTATTAGGGTATTATTCTTTTTTTTTTTCCCACTGTACAGCAAGGGGGTCATCCTTACATGTATACATTACAATTACATTTTTCCCCCACCCTTTCTTCTGTTGCAACATGAGTATCTAGACAAAGTTCTCAATGCTATTCAGCAGGATCTCCTTGTAAATCTATTCTAAGTTGTGTCTGATAAGCCCAAGCTCCCAATCCCTCCCACTCCCTCCCCCTCCCATCAGGCAGCCACAAGTCCCTTCTCCAAGTCCATGATTTTCTTTTCTGAGGAGATGCTCATTTGTGCTGGATACTAGATTCCAGTTATAAGTGATATCATATGGTATTTGTCTTTGTCTTTCTGGCTCATTTCACTCAGTATGAGAGTCTCTAGCTCCATCCATGTTGCTGCAAATGGCATGATGTCATTCTTTTTTTATGGCTGAGTAGTATTCCATTGTGCATATATACCACATCTTCCGAATCCAATCATCTGTCGATGGACATTTGGGTTGTTTCCATGTCTTGGCTATTGTGAATAGTGCTGCAGTGAACATGCGGGTGCACGTGTCTCTTCTAAGTAGAGATTTGTCCGGATAGATGCCCAAGAGTGGGATTGTGGGGTCATATGGAAGTTCTATGTATAGGTTTCTAAGGTATCTCCAAACTGTTCTCCATAGTGGCTGTACCAGTTGACATTCCCACCAACAGTGCAGGAGGGTTCCCTTTTCTCCACAGCCCCTCCAGCACTTGTTATTTGTGGATTTATTAATGATGGCCATTCTGACAGGTATGAGGTGGTATCTCATGGTAGTTTTGATTTGCATTTCTCTTATAACCAGCGATGTTGAGCATTTTTTCATGTGTTTGTTGGCCATCTGTATATCTTCATTAGAGAAATGTCTCTTCAGGTCTTTTGCCCATTTTTCCATTGATTGATTGGCTTTTTTGCTGCTGGGTTGTATAAGTTGTTTATATATTCTAGAGATGAAGCCCTTGTCGGTTGCATCATTTGAAAGTATTTTCTCCCATTCTGAAAGTTGTCTTTTTGTTTTCTTTCTGGTTTCCTTTGCTGTGCAAAAGCTTTTCAGTTTGATGAGGTCCCATGGGTTTATTTTTGCTCTAATTTCTATTGCTTTGAGAGACGGACCTGAGAAAATATTCATGATGTTGATGTCAGAGAGTGTTTTGCCTATGTTTTCTTCTAGGACTTGGATGGTATCCTGTCGTATATTTAAGTCTTACAGACCTTTTGAGTGTATTTTTGTGCATGGTGTGAGGGTGTGTTCCAGTTTCATTGCTTTGCATGCAGCTGTCCAGGTTTCCCAGCAATGCTTGCTGAGTAGACTTTCTTTTTCCCATTTGATGTTCTTGCCTCCCTTGTCAAAGATTAATTGACCATAGGTGTCTGGGTTTATTTCCGGGTTCCCTCTTCTGTTCCATTGGTCTCTCTGTCTGTTTTGATACCAGTACCACACTGTTTTGATGACTGTGGCTTTGTAGTATTTCTTGAAGTCTGGGAGAGTGATGCCTCCTGATTGGTTTTTGTTTCTCAGGATTGCTTTGGCAATTCTGGGTCTTTTGTGGTTCCATATAAATGTTTGGATTGTTTGTTCTACTTCTGTGAAAAATGTCCTGGGGAACTTGATAGGGATTGCACTGGATGTGTACATTGCTTTGGGTAGTATGGCCATTTTTACAATATTGATTTTCCAATCCAGGAACATGGAACATCTTTCCATTTCTTTCCACCTTCTTTGATTTCTTTGATTAAAGTTTTATAGTTCTCAGCATATAGGTCCTTTACCTCCTTGGTCAGGTGTATTCCGAGGTATTTGATTTTGTGAGGTGCAATTTTAAAAGGTATTATATCTTTGTATTCCTTTTCTAATATTTCATTGCTGGTATACACAAGTGGGACTGACCTCTGAATGTTTATCTTATATCCTGCTACATTGCTGAATTTATGAATCAGTTCAAGTAGTTTTGGGGTTGAGTCCTTAGGGTTTTCTATGTATAGTATCATGTCATCTGCATACAGTGACAGTTTTCTCTCTTCTCTTCCTATATAGATGCCTTTTATTTCTTTGGTTTGTCTAATTGTTGTGGCTAGGACTTCCAAAACGATGTTGAAGAGCAGTGGTGAGAGTGGGCATCCTTGTCTTGTTGCAGATTTGAGTGAGAAGGCTTTCAGTTTTTCCCCATTGAGGATTATATTTGCTGTGGGTTTCTCATAAATGGCTTGGATTATATTCAGGAATGTTCCCTCTATACCTACTTTGGCGAGGGTCTTGATCATGAATAGATGTTGGATTTTGTCAAATGCTTTTTCTGTGTCTATTGATATGATCATATGATTTTTGACTTTTTTTTGTTAATGTGGTGTATGATGCTGATTGATTTGCGTATTTTGAACCATCCTTGTGAACCTGGGATGAACCCAACCTGGTCATGGGGTATAATTTTTTTGGTATGTTGTTGGATTCGGTTGGCTAAGATTTTGTTGAGAATTTTTGCATCTATATTCATCAATGATATTGGGCGATAGGTTTCTTTTTTGGTGGTATCTCTGTCTGGTTTTGGAATGAGGGTGATGGTGGCATCCTAGAATGTCTTTGGGAGTATTCCTTCTTCTTCAACCTTTTGAAAGAATTTAAGGAGGATGGGCACCAGTTCCCCTTTATATGTTTGATAGAATTCACCTGTGAAGCCATCTGGTCCTGGACTTTTATTTGTAGGGAGTGATTTTATGACCTCTTCAATTTCATTTGTAGTGATCGGTCTGTTCAGTTGGTCTGTTTCTTCTTGATTCAGTTTTGGCAGGCTATAAGATTCTAGAAGATTGTCCATTTCTTCCAGATTGTCAAACTTGTTGCCATATAGTTGTTCATAGTATTCTCTTATGGTTTTTTGTATTTCTGCTGTATCCGTTGTGATTTCTCCTTTTTCATTTATAATTTTGGCTATTTGGGTTCTTTCTCTCCTCTTTTTAGTGAGTCTGGCCAGGGGTTTGTCAATTTTGTTCACCTTTTCAAAGAACCAGCTCTTGGTTGTATTAATTTTCTCTGCTGTTTTTTGAGTCTCTATTTTATTGATTTCTTCTTTGATCTTTATAATTTCCTTCCTTCTGCTGACTTTAGGCCTTTTTTGTTCTTCTTTTTCTAATTCATTTAGGTGGAGGGTTAAGTTGTCCATTTGGGATCTTTCTTCTTTTTTGAGAAAGGCCTGTATTGCTATAAATTTCCCTCTGAGCACTGCTTTCGCAGCATCCCATAGATTTTGAGAGGTTGTGTCTTCATTAGCATTTGTTTCAAGGTATTTTTTTAATTTCCTTCTTGATTTCCTCATTGACCCATTGGTTTTTTAGTAGCATGTTGTTTCGTCTCCATGTAGTAGGTTTTTTCTCTTTCCTTTTCCCATGGTTGGTTTCTAATTTCATGGCATTGTGGTCAGAGGAGATACTTGAGATAATTTCTATGCTCCTAAATTTATTGAGGTTAGCTTTGTGTCCCAATATGTGGTCGATTCTTGAGAATGTTCCATGAGCGCTTGAGAAGAATGTGTATTCTGCTTTTTTTGGATGTAGTGTCCTGAAGATATCAGTTAAGTCTAAGTTTTCTATTGTTTCCTTTAGGATCTCTGTTGCTTTATTGGTTGTCTGTCTAGAGGATCTGTCCATTGATGTGAGGGGGGTATTAAGGTCTCCTACTATGATTGTATTCTCATCAATATCTCCCTTTATGTCTGTTAATATTTGCTGTATGTATCTGGGTGCTCCTGTAATTGGGGCAGATATGTTGACAATAGTAACATCCTCTCCTTGGATGGATCCCTTACTCATTAAGTAGTGTCCTTCTTTGTCTTTCTTTATGTCTTTTGTTTTAAAGTCTATTTTGTCTGATATGAGCGTTGCGACTCCTGCTTTTCTGTCATGTCTATTGGCGTGAAATATTTTTCCCCACCCTTTCACTTTCAATCTATATGTATCTTTTGTCCTAAGGTGAGTTTCTTGTAGGCAGCATATTGAAGGTTTTTGCCTTTTTATCCACTCAGCCACTCTGTGTCTTTTGATTGGGGCGTTCAGTCCATTGACATTTAAGGTGATAATTGATAGATGATTATTTATTGCCATTTTGAACCTCGTGTTCCAGTTGATTCTATGGTTCTCCATTCTTCCTTTTTTTTTTTTTTTGTTTTGGTTGGATGGTCTCCTCTTATTATCTGCTTGAGTGTATTTTTTTTTTCATTTTTTGCAAAGGCAATATTTGGTTTTGGCTTGTGGTTGCCCTGTTTTTTAAGTATGCTAACCCCTTCCCATAATTGTGTGTTTTAGCCTGATGGTCCTGTAAGTTCAAACACTTCATTACTATACTAAAATTAAGAAGAGAAACATACAAACAAACAAAAAGGGTTATTTACTTCCTAACATCCCTTGCCCACATTTGATGGTTTTGATGACTCTTTTTTGTTTTTTTCTTTTTAATTTTATTTTGCTTGAGGCCTGTTCATGATTAAATCTGTATGCTGGCTTATTTGAGTGACTGCTCTCTGATTGCGGTTTCCTCAGTCCTAGTTCTTCCTCTTCTTCTTTTTGTTTTTTCTTTTCTTTTTTCTTCCCTTTCCTTCCTTTCTTTTTGGTTTAGAGAAGCCCTTTCAGTATTTGTTTTAGCCTGGGTTTTGTGTTGCTGTATTCTCTTAGTTTTTGTTTGTTGGAAAAAATTTTTATTTCCCCTTCTATTTTAAATGATATTCTTGCTGGATAGAGTATTCTAGGTTGCATATTTTTTCCTTTTAGCACTTTAAATATCTCTTGCCTTTCCCTCCTGGCCTGTAGTGTTTCTGTAGAGAAGTCAGCTGATATTCTTATGGGGGTTCCCTTGTAGGTAACATTCTGCTTTTCTCTTGCTGCCTTTAGGATCCTCTCTTTATCACTAACTTTTGCCATTTTTTTTATGATGTGTCTTGGTGTGGGTCTATTTGGGTTCAGTTTGTTTGGGGCCCTCTGTGCTTCTTGTATCTTGAACCCAGCATCCTTTAGATTTGGGAAGTTTCCATCGATAATTTCTTCAAATATATTTTCCATCCCCTTATCTTTTTCTACTCCTTCTGGAATTCCTATTATGGGTAGATTGGCCCGCTTTATATTACCCCATAGGTCTCTTATATTGCTTTCCAGTTTTTTGATTTGGTTTTCTGTCTGTTGACCGGATTGAGTGATTTCCATTATTCTATCTTCCATATCACTGATTCGTTCTTCTGCATTATTCATTCTGGTTTTTTCTGCCCTTAGTTCCGTTTGCATCTCTGCAAATGAATGTTCTAGTTTTTCTTGGCTCCTCCTTATATTTTCTAGTTCCTTTCTGAGGGTATCTGCATTACTGTTCCTATCTTCTCTTAATTCCTTCAGTATTTTCACTATTTCTCTTTTGAAGTCCAGGTCTGTCAGACTGCAGAGATCTGTTTCATTGTTGACTGTTTTAGGTGAGTTCTCCTGTTGGTTTGACTGGGGGTGGTTTCTCTGCTTCTTCATCTTGCCTGTTGTTTTCTTTCTCCTGAGGGAGTTGTACTCTCCGTTATCGGGCAGTGTTTGCCTTGTCATTGCCGTGGAATATTTCCTGAGGGCTGGCGTTGTTGGTCAATCTTTTTTGAGGCAGTGTGGCTTTTCTGGAGTGTTGATGGGGCTAACCGTGTTTCTTTGAAGCAAAGGAGGACTTTCTGAGGGCAGACAGGACTGGGATGTCCATACCACCAAAGAGGTGAAGGAAAAACCTCTGGGCCATGCAGCCTTCATAGGAAATGGCCTTATTTTCACTCATTATGTCACTGATCATTTTAGGAGTTGCAAGAGGCCAGGGCCATGTCAATGAAGGAGAGGTTGGCCAGAAGGAAGTACATGGGAGAATTTAAATGAGGGTCCAGTTTCACTACCAAGATAATAATGAGGTTACCTAACAAAATGGCTATGTAGATAATAGAAAAGAATGAGAAAAAGAAAATCTGTAACTCATGAAACTCTGTGAATCCTAGCAAAATAAACTCAGACACTATGGAGTGATTTTGCTTTTCCATTTGTTTGGCTGTTGATATATGCTACCTAAAACAAAATCAAAATAGATTAAAATTTGTTATGTAAAGTTGAGTGATAAAATACACATTCATTTAACTTTGCTTTCTAAAATCCACTGAAATGTGCAAAATAATAAAAAATATTAAACAACACGGAATCCTAATTTTTTGTAGAATGACAGACATGATTTTCTTAGAAGAGATCATGAGGAATACCTGTCATAAAGCAAGGTGTTTGAAGAAGATTGAAGCTGTCAATATGTAACTCATATCTGGACTCATCTTAAGAAAAGTGATTATCTCAGTTGGTGATAGAGTAAGGGATTTCCTTGCCACCTTTTTAGAATTTGAGAAATAGATTTATTGGTTCTCCATAGGCAAAAAAGGGGTCCTTTCCACCTTGAAATCTATTTCTCCCTGCATAATAATAGTAAGGGTCATGTAAATGAAAGCATGTCACATCATTTTCTAATTAGAAGCAGAACCAAGAAAAAGGAAATTGAGTAGATGCAATATAGGGCACTGACAATCTAGGAGCCAGTTCTGAAGTTACTACTGAGAGTCAGAGGAACAGAGACAAGGAACATTATGAGTCTTTGAGACACATATCTATGGCTGGCCAAATTGAGATGACTCCTCACCTTACTTTTTTCCTGATGTGGAAGAAGGTTCCAACAATTTGAGTCTTCTCCCATGGGCTCTGATTTCTTCTGGACCTATGGATTTAGTAGATTGGGAGGCACATGCTCAGATAACCTAAGTGGATGCTTGCTGCTGGCTTACAAGTCCTGAATAAACAAACGGGAATCTACAGGGAACATTCCATGTTGTTCTAGATGTGTAAAGCAGACTTCTGCAGAATGAATTTACAAATGAAAAATGCTAGCCAGAAATTTTGAAACAGGATAACAAGGAATATGTAGCTGATTCTTAAAAAGAGATAGTAACACAATACATTGTTTTCCAAGTGAGACAAAAAAAAAAAAGAGAAAATACAAAAGACTATATCTGACTGAAGACTTAATAAAAATAAATGTATTGTAGTTTAAAACTATTTTGAAATGTTTTAAGAATTCAGAGAAGTACAAAAATAATATAATAAAGGTATTCACATTTCTGTGATAAGTACTTGTATTCTTGTCATTTTGCTCCATAATATTTAAAGAAAATAAAATTCCTGGTAGAAGTAAAGTTCACTTATCATATTGTTAATTTGTATGTGACTTTTAAAAATAAGTGATATCCAGTCATAACAATTTTCTATGAGCAGAAATTTTGTTTTTACTGATGAATTGCTATTTTTTAATCATTTATTTATGTACACATATTTTTCTACTATACAGTATGGTGACCCAGTTACACTTACATGTATACATTCTTTTTTCTCACATTACATGTTCCATCATAAGTGACTAGACAGGGTTCCCAGTGCTACACAGTAGGATCCCATTACTAATCCATCCCGAAGGCAACCTTCAGCATTTATTTACCTCAAGCTTCCAGTCGCCCCCACTCCCTCCTTTTCCCCCTTGGCAACCACAAATCTATTCTCCAAGTCCATGATTTTCTTTTCTGTGGAAAGTTTCCTTTGTGCCGTATGTTATATTCCAGATGTAAGTGAATTGCTATTTTAGAAATGGTTCAATATACATGTACATATCTATCTACATATGACTTTTTCAAGACTATACTACTAGAAGTAGAATCACTAGTCATTTTCAAATAAATAATGCAAAATTCTCAATAAGAGGTTATATAAATTTATACTACTGCTTCCTCACAAATTTTATTTTTTTAGCTCTCATTCTAACAGAATATATTTTATTGTAGGAATGCAAAAATGTTTCACTATTAGAGGATAACTTTATATAATTAACATTATTAAGTAGGTTTGCATATGTCATCATTTTAAAAGGACAACAAAATCAGCAGCTAATAAATGAAGAGATCTTACATTCACAAATTGTAAATATGCCAATTATCTTTAAGTTCATGTATATATATTCAACATACTCCCAATCTGATTCCAAACAGGAGTTTTTTGAAAATTCACAAGTTGAATTTAAAATATAGTCTGAAATACAAAAGACCAAAATGGGCCAAGGCAATTTTGAAGAACAAAGCTAGAAGATTTATATCAATTTACAAAGACTAATCATAAAGTCATAAAATAGCTTGATTAGGGCTCATGGATATGAAAAATAAACCAACAAAATATCAGAAATAATAGCAGTTTGATCAGGTCCCATGGTTTATTTTTGCTTTTATTTCTGTTCTTTGGGAGACTGACCTGAGAAAACATTTGTAAGATTAATGTCAGAGAATGTTTTACCTATACTCTCTTCCAGGAGTTTGATGGTGTCTTGTCTTATATTTAAGTCTTTCAGCCATTTTTAGTTTATTTTTGTGCATAGTGTGAGGGTGTGTTCTAGCTGTCCAGTTGCCCAGCAATTCTGCTGAATAAACTGTCTTTTTCCCATTTTATGTTCTTTCCTCCTTTGTCAAAGATTAATTGACCATTGGGGTCAGGGTTTATCTCTGGGTACTGTCTTCTGTTCCATTGGTCTGTGTGTCTCTTTTGGTACCTGAACCACACTACTTGATGACTGTGTCTTTTTAATACTGCTTGAGGTTTGGGAGAGTTATGCCTCCTTCTTGGTTTTGTTTCTCAGGATTGCTTTGGCACTTCTGGGTCTTTTGTGGTTCCATATAAATGTTTGGGTTGTTTGTTCTACTTCTGTGAAAAATGCCCTGGGTAATTTGTTAGGGATTGCATTCAGTATGTAGATTGCTTTGGGTAGTATGGCCATTTTTACAATATTAACTTTTCCAGCCCAGGAGCATGGAATATCTTTCCATATATTTACATCTTCTTTAGTTTCCTTGATTAGTGCTTGGTAGTTCTCGGCATATAGGTCCTTTGCCTCCTTGGTCAGGTGTATTCCCAGGTATTTGATTTTTTGAGGTGCAATTTTAAAAGGTATTTTATTTCTGTATTCCTATTTTAAAGTTTCATTATTAGTATACAGAAATGTGACTGATTTCTGAATGTTAATCTTTTTTTTTGTCTTTTTTTTTGCTATTTCTTGGGCCACTTCCATGGCATATGGAGGTTCCCAGGCTAGGGGTCGAATTGGAGCTGTAGCTCCTGGCCTACGCCAGAGCCACAGCAACGCAGGATCCGAGCCACATCTGCAACCTACACCACAGCTCAAGGCAACGCCGGATCGTTAACCCACTGAACAAGGGCAGGGACCGAACCTGCAACCTCATGGTTCCTAGTCTGATTCGTTAACCACTGCGCCACGATGGGAACTCCTGAATATTAATCTTATATCCTGCTACTTTGCTGAATTTGTTGATCAGTTCAAGTAGTTTTTGGGTTGAGTCCTTAGGGTTTTCTATATATAGTATCATGTCATCTGCATACAGTGACAATCAAACTGAAAATCTTTTGCACAGCAAAGGAAACCAAAAAGAAAACAAAAAGACAACTTACAGAATGGGAGAAAATAGTTTCAAATCATGCATCTGACAAGGGCTTAATCTCTAAAATATACAAACAACTTGTACAACTCAACACCAAAAAAGCCAACAACCCAATGGAAAGATGGGCAAAGGACTTCAATAGACAGTTCTCCAAGGAAGATATACAGATGACCAACAAGCACTTGAAACAATGCTCAACATCCCTGATTAGTGGAGAAATGCAAATCAAAACTACCATGAGATACCACCTCAGACCAGTCAGAATAGCCATCGTTAATAAGTCCACAAATAGGAGTTCCCGTCGTGGCGCAGTGGTTAACGAATCCGACTAGGAACCATGAGGTTGCGGGTTCGGTCCCTGCCCTTGCTCAATGGGTTAACGATCCGGCGTTGCCTTGAGCTGTGGTGTAGGTTGCAGACGCGGCTCAGATCCTGCGTTGCTGTGGCTCTGGCGTAGGCTGGTGGCTACAGCTCTGATTCGACCCCTAGCCTGGGAACCTCCATATGCCACGGGAGTGGCCCAAAGAAATAGCAAAAAGACAAAAAAAAAAGTCCACAAATAACAAGTGCTGGAGGGGGTGTGGAGAGAAGGTAACCCTCCTGCACTGTTGTTGGCAATGTAAGCTGGTATAACCACTGTGGAGAACAATATGGAGGTACCTTAGAAAATTATACATAGAACTACCATGACCCAGAATTCCCACTCTTGGGCATATATCCGGACAAAACCTTCCTTCAAAAAGACACATGCACCTGCATGTTCATTGCAGCTCTGTTCACAGTAGCTAACACACGGAAGCAACCCAAATGTCCATCGACAGACAATTGGATTAAGAAGATGTGGTATTTATACACAATGGAATACTACTCAGTCATAAAAAATAATGAAATAATGCCATTTGCAGCAATGTGGGTGTAAGTAGAGACTCAAATATTGAGTGAAGTAAGTCAGAGAAAGACAAATACCATATGATATCACTTGTATCTGGCATCTTAATATACAATACAAAAGGACCTTTCCACAGAAAAGAAAATCATGGACTTGGAGAATAGACTTGTGGTTGCCTGGAGGGGAGGGGGAAGGAGTGAGATGGATTGGGATCTTGGGGTTAAGGGATGTAAACTATCGCTTTTGGAATGGATTAACAATGAGATCCTTCTGTGTAACACTGAGAACTATGTCAAGTCACTTATGATGGAGCATGATAGTTGGAGAAAAAATTATGTATACATGTATATGTAACTGGGTCACCATGCTGTACAGTCGGGAAAAATATTGTGTTGGGGAAATAACAATAAAAAAAGAAATAATAGCAGCAAATAACGTAATAAAGCACATTTGTGGAGAGACAAAAAGAGCTGTTCACCAGTGCATCAGGAGGGCTGTTCAGTAATAAGTTAGCTGGTGCTGGTGGCTATTCTTTGGGAAAGAGGCTCTTCCTGTTGTCAGAATTCCACAATATCAATAAATACTAGCAGTTGACTTTATCATGTTCTCCCAAAATGTCAGCTTCAATATTCATATTGCTTGGCTCCCAAGATTTGATATTTTAATTTTCTTTTCCAGCTTATTCTTAGTTTTGCTTGGTTATAAAGTAGACTAAATAGCAGGTGAGGTGATCTCCTAAAACACAGTACAAAGCTGCACACAGATATATAACCTAGGTTCCCCATGAGATAACGAGAGAAGAAGGAACTTTGATAAATATTTACTTAGAAGTTTTCCACTAAAGCATGCCTTTTTGACATGTGACTCTGCCTTGAAACATTGTGTTTGCCTTCATGCACTACTTATAGCACAACATCATACAGTTACAGCCTTTCAGAGATGAGGACCCAGAGCAAGAAGAATGAGACAGCAAAATTCAACAGAAAGTATAGTCAAACCTTGAACAACAGGAGTTTGAACTGTAAATGTTCAGTTATATGTGGAATTTTTTTTCAGTAGTAAAGACTATAGTACTACAAAATTGGCTGGTTAAATCCAAGAATGTGGGATCTAAAGAGCCAATTATAAGCTATACATGGATTTTCCATTAGTGTGAAAGGTCATTGCCCCTAAGCTGCAATGTTCAAAGGTCAACTGTATTGTCTAGATTTAGACACAAACACATATGTAAATGTGATATATGATACAGATAGATTTTTGGGTCAGTAAGGAAAATACTCAGTAAATGATAATGGGACAAATAATTAGCAGTCGTGGATGGGGAGATCGGATTTCCAACCTCACTTCTCATAAGAAAATAAATTTCAGAGACTTGTAAAAGATTTACATCTGTAAAAATAAAACTATGAAATCAGTAAAAGCAAACATAGGTCCATATATTTTAACATAATGTAACCCATAAAAACATTTTATGCATAATGTAAAAACCAGAATCATGAAGATAAAGACTAACAGATTTGACTTTATGAAAGTAAAAAAAATAAAAGCAGTGAATAAATGAGATCCTGCTTGGAGCACTAGGAACTATATCTAGTCACTTATGAATGATGGAACATGATAATGTGAGAAAAAAGAATGTATATATGTATGTGTAACTGGGTCACCATGCTGTACAGTAGAAAAAAATTGTATGGGGAAATAACTAAAAAAAGAAAAGAAAAAAAGAATAGAAGAAAAAAGAAATGAGAATATATTTTCAAACAAGTTAAGCCAAGAGTAGTTATCTCTGATTGGTAAGAAAAGATTAAAGAAACAATGGAAAAGTGGAAAAAGCATATGGATTGGCAGATTATAGAGGTAGAACTGCAAATATCTTTTAACAAAAACAAATGTGCTCAACCTTACTGATACTTGTTTAAATGCAAATTAAAATAGCACAATACATAATTTTATCTATTACATTAAAAAATCAGTTTTGGTCAGAGTGTGAGATGGCATTTAAGAATTTTCATATCCTACTTTTTGATATTGGCACTTTTTTTTGGTGGGGTGGAATTTGGCATTGCATTTTAGGGCTAAAAGTCTTGGAACAGTTTGAATGGAGAGCCTTCAATTCTGGGATTTATACCCTAAGTTTTCCCCCAAAAAAATTATCAGGAGTGCTCATGTGAAAATTGTCTTTAATAACCAAAAATTGGAAAACTCAATTAAAACCCCTTCATTAATGGAAAGATTTAAACATGGAAATCTAAATGTACTGATATGGAAAAATGTATGATCACATTTTAAAATGTAGTTAAATTTGAAATTATAACATTTCAATGAAAAATTATACACACATGTATATAAATTTCATACAAATCTCAGAGAACAATGAAAGCACTAAACTCTAATGAGTGCCTAACTCTGGTATATTAGCTTATAGAGCTCAATGCAGATTCTAATTTTATAAGTTCAAATTCTATATATTTAATAAAGATTCTATATATTTAATTAGATTCTAGTCCTGTATACATGCTTTCGAAAATGTAGTTGGCATTTAGCTACCAAAACCTTCAAATCAGAGAATCATTTATTTTACATACAGTCATAAAGAAATTTTAAAAAATAATCTGTAGATAACTTGAGACTCATGATAGTAACTATGTTCTATCATCTACTACCTAAAGCATTTGGAGTTACAGCAGCACTGAAAACTAAGGTTGATAATTATGGGTCTGGCAATCAATCAAAGATAACCAAAATTGGAAATATATTCCAAATCATATGTCAACTTTGAATAATGTGGCTTCCCCAAGAAAAGCAGGACAATGTCTCTTGTTCCCTTACCCACCCGTCCTTCCAAAGTGTCATCTGTGAATTACTAGGAAAATTCATGAAATGAAGGAAAATAATGGAGATAAATCCATCTGATATTAAAATGTATTATAGACACAACTTAGAATAGATTTACAAGGAGATCCTGCTGAATAGCATTGAGAACTTTGTCTAGATACTCATGTTGCAACAGAACAAAGGGTGGGGGAAAAAATATAGTTGTAATGTATACATGTAAGGATAACCTGACCCCCTTGCTCTACAGTGGGAAAATAAAAAAATTATAAAAAAAGTATTATAAAACTAGAATAATAAAATGATACTTTATCTTCATAAGAGTAGGCAGAATAATGAATAGATGTAAGAAACCTGAGAGTTCAGAAATAGTTATATATCAAAAAATATGCTGTTTAGGATAGATGTGAACTTATTTGGGAATAAATAAGGCTGGCTAGCTACACGATCTTAAAAAAATAAATTAAGATACTTTAAATATTTCAACAATAACAATTTAAACAAAAAACTGAGGTAAATATACAAGCAAATATATATACTTATATTTTATAATATTTTGTCTGATCAAGATAAATATATAGATAAATACAAATGCTTTGTTACATTATAACATTGAGTTAGGGTTATGTCCAAAGTGGAAAATGCTGAATTAAAGGTTAATAGATTTTATTCAGTGCAGATGAGTAAGCTTTCTATTATCTCAAAAACATAATAAAGATTTGTAAAATGCAATAGTTGAACAGAAGGAAAATAGTCACATATGTGTATGTATATATACATATATATCCTTAAGATCAAATTTTTATGACTCAATAAGGATAATTAGAAGAGCCCTATATAAAATAAATAAAACCAGGTTAAATACAAAATGCTTAAGAAAATATAAAAATGATATTTAATCATATAGAAAAAGTTTAATTTCAATAAAATGTAGCTTCAGGCCATACAAATCAAAGTTATTGATTTACTTTCAATAGAATTAGACATCTGAGTATATCTTTCTATATATCTTGGTATATCACAAATATTCTGTAATCAATGTTTCACATTTGAAATTGGCATATTTAAAATATATATGTTATTTAATTCAAACATAAAAATATGTTTAATTGTTCTTTATACCTTTTGCTTGCTTTGGAAGTTGTGACTGAAAATCACTGAGACTCTTCTAGGATTTTTTTCCCTTGCTCACATTTTTTTCAGTCTTGTTTTTGTATGCCCAAGTTCCAATAATGGAGAAACCCCTTTTATTTTGAAATTGTGTAAGACAACATGAAAAATGTCTCAATAAATTTGGGAAAACTTCTCATTTTATAAATGAAGTCCCTTAGCAATTAAAAGGCTATGCATTCTTAAGTCAAGCTAGATTATTCTGACTCTCTCATTAGTGAGAGAATCATTACCAACCAAACAATATATCCACATTTCCATGTGCAGACATGAATATAAAAACTGAGAGTCTATTTAAAATGTTGATAATACAGAGTTTTCAAAGGCCCAAAATAAGAATTTAGAAACATGAGACATGATTAATTGTATTATATTTCACTATATCATAGAAAATCTCTCTTAAATTTTCATGGTCATAAGCATCTCTTTCTTTAATCCTATCATCTGAATAAAGGTCAAGAGATAAGCACAAATTTAATTACAAATACTGCAAACAACTTATTCCTAAGAGTCACATCCCTCTGATACCCTTCTGTTTTCCTCTATAATTAGTTCCTCTTGGATTTGCAAGCTCTGCTGAAACTGCATTGTTCCAAAATAATTCATGATTAAAATGAAAAAGATTTGCTATTCTTTATATGGTCTCTTCCATGTCAAACAGCAGTTGACTAATTTCTTATTTCTCACATTTGACTGCCTCTGTTTATTACGTCAACAAATACCCTACACAACCATTTTGTCAAATTGTGTTAGGATTTCAGAAAAAACCTAATCAGTAGTATCGAAAACTACCTTTTTATTGCTGTCTCTGAATTGACAACTTCACATACTTATGATTTCACACATTTGTAGCTTAGATATTCTTGAGAAAATAACGTAACCACTAAAGGGTCGATGTGTTATTTACAAATCTGCTGCAAACACTTTTGTACATTTCTTTGGACTTTCTCTTATGTATATATTTGCAGTGGAATTACTGGATCATGGGGTGAGTGTGTCTTTTAGAAACTGCCAGGAGTTCCTGTGTGAGGATGTGGCTTTGATCCCTGGCCTTGCTCAGTGGGTCAGGGATCTGGCATTGCCATGAGCTGTGGTTTAGGTCACTGAGATGGCTTGGATCCTGTGTTGCTCTGGCTGTGGTGTAGGGTGGCAGCTGTAGCTCCAGTTCAACCATAGCCTGCAAAACTCCATATGCTGCCAAATGTGGCCCTAAGCAGCAAAAAAAGAGGAAGGAGGCAAGATGGCAGAAGAATAAGAGGACAGGCTCACCCTCTCCCACAAACACATCAAAAACACATCTACATGTAAAATGACTCACACAGGACATCAACTGAATGCTGGCAGAAGAACTTAAACCTCCAAAAAGGGGAGGAAACTATTGACATAACTGGGTAGAACAAAAAAAGAGAGAGAGAAAAGGAATCAGGATGGGACAAGCATTCCTGAGAGGGAACTGTGAAGGAGAAAGGCAGCCCACACCCTGGGAAGCCACCTAACTGATGGAAAGATCAGCAGGGTCAGAGGGATCTCCAAGACGCCGAGAGAAGTGCAGCAGCAGATCTGAGAACCAAAAAGCAGAGTGAGAGAATCACAGATCATCTGAACCACTAGCACAGACACCACAGCCTGAGAAGCTTGGGTGGGGGCTGGGTGCTAAGACTTAGACTCTGGAGGTCAGTCCCTGGAGCAGGCTTGGGTTGGCGGTGTGGAGACAGCCTAAGAGTCAAGGGAGCAGTGCGTTGTGGGCAGGGGAAGCAGTACACTAAGGGCTGGGGAGTGGAAATCCATGGCAGAGGGAACATGGAAGAAGGTCCGGGAACACGGGAGAGATAAAGAGCCATTGCTGGGGAGGGGAGAGGAGAAGGGGCTGGCTACTGCCATAGAAAACTCCTAGTGCCCCAAAGTGCAAGTGCTTGCCCCTGCAGGATCGCAGAGGGTGGAGCCTCGCCAGCACAGCACCCTGCCCTGTGGGAAGTGGAGAAGCCACCCTACAGGCCGAGTCCTGAGTCCCGACCAGAGAGAGGCTGCTTAACACGTTGCAGCGCTCCTGGCCCCACCCCAACCTGACCTGGGGAAAGCTCTGAGCCACTCTGCATCAATCTGGGCCAGCTCGCCCCACCCTGCAGGAAGCCATGCACTGCTCTGCAGCACTCCAGCCCAGCCCTGACCCGTAGGAAGCCATGCACTGATCCGCATCACTCCAGGTTCCCTCACCCTGCAGGAAGCCATGCTACCCACCCTAGATTGTGCCTCTCAGGTGCAGCTTCTCACCACCAGAAGTCACTTGCTAGCCTACCATAGACCTGGTGTCTCCAGCAGTGGGAAGTCTATGGTGGACCAGACCTGCAGATGGTAGGAGCAAACCACTGCAATTATCCCTGACCCCAGAAGTGAGCGTGGCCTACCACAGCTAGGAATATCTTAACAAAAATCACTTGCTGCCCCAACCACTTCAGAAGGCATCACAGACAAGGACACTACAATGGAACACCACCTGATGTTGCTCTCGCTCCCCCAGGAACACACATGCACTGCAGCTACCACTGCCAAACATTCTGGAAGGGACCTAGATGCTTGATCACTGTCCCTTCTTAGGAACCTGCAACTAAAAGCACCTTATTCAGCACATCCTGTGGGGGCTAAGCAGGACCAGGCACTTCTTGCATGATTTACAGGTGGTGAGGGCAAACCGCTGCAGTTATATCTGACTCCAGAGGTAGCAGTGGCCAGACAACATTAGGGGTTGGTGAACTGGCACCCCTTGCAGCCTCATTCACCTCAAGGATATCATAGAGGAAGGCATTGTGACCAAATCAACTATTGCTGCTTGTGCACCCTTGTGAACACACCAGCCCTGCTGTGGCCACTGCTGAATGTTCAGGGCATTACCCATATGCCAGATCTCTGTCACTTCCCAGGATCCTACAACTAGGAACAGCCTCTGCAGCACCTCCTCTGTGGGCGACATAAGACAGATCACCTCATACATGGCCTATAGATGGCAGAGGCAAACCTCCGGAGTTATCACAGAAGCTAGAGATGATCATGGCCCACTTCCACTAGGGGTCCCTGAACAGGCACCACCTGTGGTTCCAGTCACCTCAGAGGAGGGCATAGCCATCAAACACAAGCCTTTATTGCTCTCACCCCCTGGGAACTCACACACCCTGCTGCAGCTTCAGCCAAATTTTCTGGTCACCTTGCAGATCCTTCTAGAGCTCATTACCACTGCCCAGGGCCCTGCAAATAGGAGTAACCTGTGCCACCTTCCTGCAGGTCTCTGCTTCTGTTGAGAGCCCAAAGATCAGGCACTGAGTGCTGGCCCTACCCATTGCCCCCTTCTCCCTGAAAACATCCTGGGCATCCTGGGGATAACAGACTGCTCACACCAAATAAAGATACAGCAAAGATGCAAACTCCCACACCAAAAAAAAAAAAAAAAAGTAACCCCCCCAAAAAATACAAAGGGGTATTCTTGCATAGAAATAGACTTACAAGACTACAGTTTGACTTCCCCAAATTCACAGGAAAACACACACACACACACACACACACACACACACACACACACACACACACACACACAAGCAAGATGAAGAAGCTCAGAAACCATTCTCAGTTAAAACAATAGGAGAACTCACCTAAAGCAGTCAACAATGAAAGAGACCTCTGCAGTCTGACAGGCTTTGAGTTCAAAAGGGAGGCATTGAAAGTACTGAAGGAATTAAGAGAGGATATGAACAGTAATGCAGATTCCCTCAGAAAGGAACTAGAAAATATAAGGAGGAGCCAAGAAAAACTAGAAAATTCATTTGCAGAGATACAAACTGAACTAAAGGTGATAAAGGTCAGAATGAATGATGTAGAGGAATGAGTTAGTGATGGGGAAGATAGAATAATGGAAATCACCCAAACATGACAGCAGACAGAAAACCAAATAAAAAAAAAACATGAAAGCCATATAAGAGACCTATGGGATACTATAAAGTGGGCCAATCTACACATAAGAGGAATTCCAGAAGGAGAAGAAAAAGAAAAGGGGATTGAAAATATATTTGAAGAAATTATGGCTGAAAACTTTCCAAATCTAAAGGATACTGATGTCAAGATACAGGAAGCTCAGAGGGCCCCAAACAAGTTGAACCCAAATAGGACCACCCCAAGACATACTGTAATAAAAATGGCAAAAGTTAAAGTGAGGATTCTAAAGGCAGCAAGAGTAAAGCAAAGCATTAATGATAAGGGAACCCCCATAAGGCTATCAGCTGATTTCTCTACAGAAACACTGCAGGCCTGAATGGAGTGGCATGATATACTTAAAGTGCTGAAAGGAAAAAATTTGCAAGCTAGAATACTCTATCCAGCAAGAATATCATTTAAAATAGAAGGGGAAATAAAGAATTTCTCCAACAAACAAAAGCTAAAAGAGTACAGCAATACAAAGCCCATTCTAAAAGAAATACTGAAAGGGCTTCTATAAATTTAAAAAAAAAAAAAAAGGAAAATCTAGGATGGAGGAAACTACAATTGGAAAGCAATCACTTAAATAAGCCAGCATACTGATCTAAACATGAAGACATCAAAAGAAAAAGAAAAAAAAAGACATCAAATTCATACAGTGTGGGCAAGGGAAGTAAGAAAAATTAGATTCTTTTTCATCTTTTTTAAGTATGTGTTTGAGCCTATATGATTATCAAGCTAAAGCAAGCAGATATAGGAAGGGGTTAACATACTTAAAAAACAGGGCAACCACAAATCAAAACTGAACATTACATTCACAAAAACTGAAAAGAAAAGTATTCAAACATAAAATAAATGGAAATCATCCAATCAAAAAAAGAAAGGAAGAAAAGAGAAACATAGAATCAACTGGAAAACAAGGTTTCAAATGACAATAAATACATAGCTATCAATAATCACCTTAAATGTCAGTGGACAAAATGCTCTAATAAAAAGTGGCAGATTGGATTAAAAAAGCAAAAACCTTCAATCCGCTGCCTACAAGAGACTCACCTTAGGGCAAAGGGCACTTATAGATTGAAAGTGATGGGATGGGAAAAGATATTTCATGCCAGTGGACCAGACAGGAAAGCAGGAGTTGCAATACTCATATCAGACAAAATAGACTTTAAAACAAAGGCCATAAAGAAAGACAAAGGACGCTATTTAATGGTTAAAGGATCCATACAAGAAGAGGATATTACTGTCATCAATATATATGCCTCTAATATAGGAGTACCCAGTACAACAAATACTAACAGACATAAAAGGAGAAATTTATGGGAATACAATCATAGTAGGAGACTTTAACACCCCACTGACATCAATGGACAGATCCTCTAGACAGAAAATCAGTAAAGCAAAAAAAAAAAAAAAAAAAGGAAGAAACTGCTAGAGATTCAAAGGTGGTTTCACCAGTTTATCCTCTCACCAGAGCTGTATAAGAGTCTAGTTGTTCCATATCTTTCACAGACTTTGATATTTTCAGGCCTTTTTATTTTCTTAAGTATGTAGCAATATGAATTGTGGTTATAATGTATATTTCTCTGATAACTAGTAACCTGGAACATCTTTTCATAGGATTATTATCTATTTGAATATTCCCTTTTGTGAAGTATCTAGTTATCTCTTTTTGCCCAGATCTTATGAGTAGATAGTGGAGGTGAGACAAGCAAAATTCTTTTTCTTTTTTTTTGTTTTATTTTGAAATATAGTTGATTTACAATGTTATGGTCATTTCTGCTGTACAACAAAGTATTCAGTATATATACACACATCTATTCCTTTTCAGATTCTTTTTCTTTATAGATTATCCCAAAATATTGAGCAGAGTCCCCTGTGCTATATATCAGGTTCCCACTAACCAGTCATTCCATATACCACAATCCCAAACCCCCAGTCCATCCCTCCCCCTTCCCACCTGCCCCTTTGGTAACTCTAAGTTTGTTTTTGAGGTTTGCGAGTCCATTTATATTCTGCAAATAAGTTCATTTGTTATCCCTTTTTTTTTTTTTTAGATTCCATATTTAAGTGGTATTATTTGATGTTTGACTTTCACTGAGACAAGAAAAATCTTGAAACATAAATTACACTGCTGGAAAGAGAAGAAAAAATTAGATACTGTGTATCAAAGAAATTCAAATCATAGCTTAACATACTCCCTTTAAAAACACAAGGAACATTTGCTTGACTAATGAAAATATTCCAAATCTTTAAAAATGAGATAATATAGAGAGAGGAGACCAAGATGGTGGAGTAGAAAGATGCCAAGCTCACCTCCTTCCACAAACATATCAAAAATATATATACATATGGAGCAGTTCTCACTGAAAGCAAAGTGGAGACTGGCAGAAAGACTCTTCCACAACCAAGGCTATAAGAAAGATCCATGCAGAATCGAGTAGGAGAGGAAGAGAAATGATCAGATGGGATCTACATCTTTAGGAGGGATCATAGAAGAGGAAAGGGTTATCATGGGCTTGGAGATCCTTCATGGGGAATGAGCAGTTCAGACCACATATTGGACAGCCAGGCCTGGAATCCAACACTGGGAAGACAAGTCCCCTTAACTAGTTTGAAAACCAGGGAGACTTATAATAAGAGGGCTGTATGAAATCCAAACTCCATTTGTGAAGGGCATATACATGGCTGTTCACTCCCAGAACAAGGTGGACAAAGCAGGTTGAAACTGCCTGGGGCCCTAATGGGTTTCCAGCAACCAACCCAGCATGCAGTGGAGTGGCCCTAGGAAAGGCAAAAAGGCAAAAAAAAAAAAAAAGAATGCAATGACCATATTAAATTATGCTTGTATTCTTAATTTCTTGAAATAGATTTTATCAAAATGTTTTATGTTGTTTAATGAAAGAAAACATTGAGAAAGTGAAAATTTAAGACATATACCAAAGAAGATATCCCAAATTCATATATTCAACAATATTCTTAAATTTTTAATGTATAAAGAACATAAAAATGTAATTTTCATAGTGTATGGTAGGTAGGGTTTCTCAATCCTTTCACTATTGACATTTTGGGCTGGATAATTATTTTTTGTAGAATGTCTCGAAACATGTTTCTACAATATTTTCTTAGCCTCTTTGCTGAAAACTCCATCTTGTCCTTCTTTACTTTACCCCATCTTCTTGCTTGAAAAACAGTCACAGTGCTGGCAAATGACTTAAGCTTAAGAACAAAGACCTAAAGGCATAAGTTATTCATTGGGTCAGCTGAATGAGGACATAATGCATTGGTCTAGGCACGCTGGACCTGTGCAGAATAGCACGCCATTTGCACAAGCATAGTATGTCCTCTAAAGAATAAGAGGAAGATGATCCTCATGGCTAGAAGGGGTTTATGAGGGGTCGTTAGCAGGATATGTGTTAACATGGAGAACTGAGGTGCAAACCTAGGCGAGCTGGGTTGCTGCAGATAGGCATGCCATCTGCAGAAGCACAATGGTGATTCTCTAGAATGCTAAGCATAGATAGCTGAGGCCAAGCTTCCTCAATGCTAATGATTGTTAAATGCCTAAAGGTCAGAATAAAAGCTTAATCAGCAACTGGCTGTCTGACTTAAAATAACTTAAAAAAACCTATATCCTGCACTTACAACCCCCTCCTCACTTGAGGTAATCATCAAGAGCACAATAAAAGCAGTGTGTTTTCTTGAGGTGGCGCTCTTGCTCCCTGAGACCTTGCGTCCCCTGGTTCCCACCTTTACTTAATATAATTGTGTCTTGTTTTATGTTAACTTTTTTCCTTAAGTTTCACAGCACCCGTTCTTCAGCCCCAACCTGCTGAGCTGGTCTCAGCAGTAGAAGACTTTCTTGTTCATTTTAAGTTGTTCAGCAGCATTCCTGGCCTCTATGCATTAGAGGCCAATAGTGGCACCTAGATGTGACATCCAGTAAAGTCTCCAGATATTGCCAAATATCCTTTTATTGAGAACCACTGATATACAACATCCAACCAATAATTAATAAAAATTCAAAGAAGTAAAATATAGCCTGTAACCAAGAGAAATATATTGAGAAATTATTTAGATAAATGGGATTTTTAAAATTATAATGGGAAAAATCACATCAAAACATATAATAAGTGCTGAAAATGAGTAATTAAAAAATCTTAAAATATGCAAGAGGAAAAATATACTTTATATATTGAAGGGCAAAAAAATAAGGAACTCAATTTTTTCAGAAAATATGTAAGCCATCTTTAAAATAATAAAAAAAAAATTCTCTCAACCTATTTCAAAGCTATTTTTCAAACTTAAAAATGAAATTTTGGGGGGGAAGGGTGGCTTCACTCACAGCATATGGAAGTTCCCAGGCTAGAGGTTGAATCGGAGCAGTAGATCCTGGTCTATACCACAGCCACAGCAAAATCAGATCTGAGCCACATCTGTGACCTACACCACAGCTCAGGGCAACGCCAAATCCTTAACCCATTGAGCGGGGCCAGTGATCAAACCCACATCCTCATGCATACTAGTTTGTTAACCACTGAGGCACAGCGGGAACTCTCTGAGATAATTTTTAAGCACACAAAAAAATTAAAGACTTCTTGGCAATCAGATGCTTATAAATGGAAATGTTAAATGAATTTGTAATGGCATTTTGTTACATTTATTGGATGTACAAATAGAAGTTTGACATTTGACAATAGTACAAAGGAGAGGAGGAAGATAAAATTTTTTGTTTTATATGAAATGGTATAATATTTGAAGGTATTAGAATGAGATAATATAAAGTTGCATATTATATGCTCTACAGAAACCATGAAAATGAGAAAGAGAATAACAAAAAGAGGAAGAAAAAAATAAATAAAAAGGAAAGAGAGGTTAGCTACCTAATCATTTATGTCTAGTGGCTGCTAATTTGAACAGCAAGGTCTAAAGCACTTGATTGATTCCTGGTCAAATTAAAAGAGGTTATTTGGATTACTGATGAGGTTTCTAGGATGAAGGCCATGTTGTTGCTTGCAAATCAGCCATAATAACTCCGAAAGACAGTAAAACTCTGTTGAAGAAGATAAAGGGGAAAACCATCCACATGACAGATGGTATCAAGTGTCCCATATTTAGCCTTGCAGGTGGAATTCAGCTCACAGCCTCAATGATATCTTCAGATGTTCACAGGCTCTCAAACCCAATGGTCTTCCTGTGCGGTCAAGTAGATTGTCCCTAGATAACTGCAAAATAAAACTATTCTCATCTTGTGTAATAAATCATGGAAACTTCTATGGGAACTTTGAGGAAGATTAAAAAGTTCACAAAGAATACTCCTAAAAAACAAATCAAAGACACCTGGTGCTGAGCCAGAAGACTGGAAAGCAAGGTCTTAGATGATGCAGGAATTCATAGAATTCCTACTTGAGATCATGAAATAAGGGAACTTGAGAACATCCAAGCAAAGAAAAGATGGGCATACTTCTCTCACATACACCCGCTGAAGCAACTACTCTGAACTGAACTTCGTGCCTATGGGAAAAAAGAATCTGGAGATGATTTTAGGCACATTTCTGTGAAGACAAGGGCATGTGCAGAATCAGCAAATGGATTATATTGGACTCCTTCCTGAAGCACCAGTGATCTAAAAATGAGTATTCAATAGAATAGCTGTCTATACAGCTCTAGTCCACTAATATTATTGAAAAATATATTATTGATTGCATATGAAAGTAAGCAAAGGGAATACTCTATAGGAATAGTGTCTTAGAACTGGAGGTGGGAACAAGGAAATAAAGGAAAACATAATAACCTAATTTTATACCTTCATGTCTTCTGTTTTCATAGGCCTAGTTGCATTTAAAATAATACCAGGCCTAAAGTTAGTTTACAGTAAATGTTAGATGTGTTTTTGTATTTCATGCTTTTTAATACTCTGCAAGTAAGTTTTCACATTAGAATACTCAAGACCTGAGAGGGGTTCTATATTGCTTCTCTTTACTGTTGTCCATAAGTAACATGTCAGTTTCTATAATTATGCAATACCAGGAAAAATTTCCTCTGTTGTAATTCAGGGAAAACAACATATCATCTTTAATAATTCCCACTGGTATCTGATCACCAGTTGGGTATTGTTAGGTCTCAAAATAGATCCTTTCTTTATCACCACCTTCTTAATATTTATGACCCCTTTTCTTCCAGAGAAAATATTCATATTTGTCATTATTTGGGGGATAATGCCATTATTTGGGGGGATGGGAAGCTCTCCAGGTTTCAATGTGCCCTGAGTCAAGTAATGTCCTGAAATACTCTGAGGAGCTGGTAAGTCATGGAGGCAGTTTTAATGTAGATTAAAATAGAATAGAAGCATACCTGGATACTGGCTTTCATTCACCTTGTCCATAGGTGAAATCAGATGTGAAACATCATTTAGAAGCTGAATAATGTGGTAAAATTATAGAATTCTAAAAAGCATTGTTATTCTGGTAGTCATACAAACATAGCATGTTCTCATTACACCTGTGACAAGATGGGGAAAATGGTATAATTGAGTACCCTTCGATACAATTCAAGTGCTTTTATTTTCCATCTGCTCAATAGTTTCCTGGCTGAATGGAATCTTTACTATTGTTTTCAGAGAAATTTGTCATTTTCCTGTGCTTATAAACCTACCATATCTAACACATCAATTTATCCTGTTCTGTTTGTTTTACTTTTTAAAATAAAAACATAGGTCAGCTAAATTGACTACAATCATGTGGACAAGGGCATGATTTGCATGACTTTTGGTAAATCTAACCTAAGCTATATTTGCTTTTATTTATTATTTTTCTATATTAATATTACAAATCATTTAAAATATAAATTTAATGGAATAAATTGTTAATATATTCTCCAATATTTTAACATTTTGTTCTCTGTAGATAAAGCACGAGATGATCAATCACAATTTATCTTTTTCTCATCATATTTTGATAACTATAATCTCCTATGAGTAAATTTCAACTTCTAATGCTGTTATACTTAGTGCATGTGAGTCTACACACTGAATTACAGTGTTGCTTTCAAAGTTTCACATAATCTATCCCCAGCAATTTTAGAATAATCTGAAAATTTTTCACCTGACAAAGAGAAGTTAGGGAACTTTGTTTCTGCAGGAACGGAGGATGCCAGGCTGACAATAAAAGTGATCCTTTGGAAAACATCATCTTTTTCTCTTTTTCTGTCTCCTCTTATCTCCTCCATACCCTTAGAAAGTCTGTGTGAGTGAGTACGTGTGTAAGGTTTAGGGTTAAAAACCTATATACAAAAATATCCTTTAAAATAAAATCATAAATTAATGCAATTAGTGCAAATTAACACTATAAAAACAGAAAAACAAGTAGAAAAAGTCTTTGGCATGTAAAAACCATTGATTATGTATCATTAATTGTGTTACTCAAAAATTAACATAATTTTTAAAAAGTTGTTTATTTTTAAATGTATGTTTTCACTCATTCACTCCATCAACAACTCTTATTGATGACCTTCATATGAAAGTGTGTTCATGAGAAATATAAGAGTAATTTGCCTATTTTCAAGGACCTTAAAAATGATTTGGGGAAAGAAGCAACACTAGAAATGAGATCCTAGGAATTAAACAAAGCTAGCATTAGAACAAATCTGTCTGCCTCTTGTTCTAGTGTTCTTTCTGTTTCAGAAGATCAATGCCTAATACATGTGATATTTTTAGAAAATATTTAAGTTGTAGAACACATGAAACAGACCAAAAATACAATGGAAATGGTTATGGGCTTCATATCTAGAGAAGGTTTTATTATGTAGGAGAAAGGCCTTGGCGTGCCCTGATAGAAGAATTTGTGTAGCTAAAAAGATGAAAATAAGCAAGGATGGAAAGTGTAGAAAATCATGAGGTAGTTGCTACTGAAATAGACTGAATGTTTGCAATACTAGAAAAGAGTATTTGATTTTTTTTAGGGTAGGGGAGGACTTACTCTCAAGGCCTAAGGGAATTTGTGGATTAATATGATAGTTAAGCAATTGCAAGTTTTTGAAAGAAACCAGTGATTTGATGAAAGCAGAATTCTTACAAGCAATGTTAGATTCCTAAAATCAGACTGTGTTTGTGGGGTGATTACATTATGCATCATCTACAAAATGGAATTTATACAGCCATAAAAATTTAAAAATTTTTATGTGTTCATGTGAACATATTTTTAATCTTTTCAGTGAAAAACCCAAGGAAAATAACTATGTATATAGTTTGAACACTGTTGTCTTAGTAAAAGACAACATGTAAACAGACAGTAATACCCACAACACACACACACACATACACACACACATATATATACACAAAAACACCATACAAATATGTGTGTTATTTTTCTTGAAAGATACCTAAGAAACAAATTGTTTACAGTTAGTTATATTGTTATGTGTGATTGGTTTTTTTTTCCATTAGTATAAGCTACTTTTTTTTTAAGTAAAGGAAAACTACATATTTCTAACATTTTGTTTTAAAATGGCGATTTTATTTCTGTTTCAAAATGTTTCAATAGTCTATTTAAAATTTAAAAATAAGTATGATTTAAGTTCTTAATTTCTGTTGATTTTGCTTTAAAACTTACTTTAATCGAGATCCTGAATATGTATTATATATTATTCATTTATTCAATAGATATTTGAGTGTCATGCACTATTTCACATGCTAGAATGTACATAAATTACTTTGTGTACATTTGAAAACTGTCCTGCTCTCTATAAGTGCAGTCTCAAAAATTAGACTTTAAAAAAAGAGCATTAATCTGGATTCTTAAAATATTGGACATAAAATTTAAAAGGATCTATAAACTTTCCAGACATGGAAATGAATACCTTTACATACTTGATGTGACTTAGTACTTTACATCAATCCATGTTTCTTAGAGTAGGAAACTGGCCAAAACATGTATTTATATAGGGGAAAATACAACCGGAAAATGTACTTGTGGAGTTGTCTTAGAGAAATGGAATATACAGCATTATGATGCTTCTTTCTGTTTTGAATGTTTGGGAGAGTAATTGCAGGGAATTGATGGGATACAGGAAAAGGAGATGCAAGGCTATTTCTGGGATTCACATAAGGCACCTTCATATGAAAGTACTTTCTCTCTCTCTGGTAGGTAATAATGGGGGGGGAAGAAGAATATACTTTATTTACTGAAGAAGCTTTATAAAAATTTATTTATTTATTTTTAATTTTTTATGGCCACACCTGTGGCATATGGAAGTACCCGGGCCAGGGACTGAATACAAGCCACATCTGAGAGCTACGCTGCAGCTATGGCAACTATGAACCCTTTAACTCACTGCACTGGACTGGGGATGGAACCTGCACCTCTGAACCAACCCAAGCAGCTATAGTCAGACTTTTTACCCACTGTGCCACAGCAGGAACTTGTAAAAATTTAGATAATTTAGAAACTATTAATGATGAAAGTTATTTTTAAAAAGGCAAAGCCAGTAAAATCAGTTTTACAATAAGTAAAGGCTGGTGATGAATTTACCTCATACATTAGATGATTATACTGAGAGAATTATATTTCTTTTTTTAATTTAATTTCATTTATTTATTTTTATTTCCCAAATTGTTTTTTTTCTACTGTATAGCAGGATGACACAGTTACACATGTATGTATACATTCTTTTTTGTCACATTATCACGCTCCATCATAAATGACTAGGTGTAGTTCTACACAGCAGGATCTCATTGCTCATCCAATCCAAAGGAAATAGTCTGCATCTATTAACCCCAAGCTCCCAAGCCATCCCACTCCCTCCCCCTCCCCCTTGGCAACCACAAGTCTTTACTCCAAGTCCATGATTTTCTTTTCTGTAGAAAATTTTGTTTGTGCCATATGTTAAATTCCAGATAGAAGAGATATCATATGGTATTTGTCTTTCTCTTTCTGACTTATTCACTCAGTATGAGAATCTCTAGTTTCATCCATGTTGCTGCAAATGGCATTATTTTGTTCTTTTTATGGCTAAAGGTACATTTCTCAGAACCTAAAAGCTTACATTTGAGACTTGATTTATGTTTTAATTCATATTTTTTTAAGAGTCTATTTCAAAATATGATCCTTGAGAATCCAGGATGTATTTTCTACATTTATAATTTCCAGGTTAAAAAACTCAGTTTTATTCTGTGAATATAAAACCCACTGTGATTATTTTATTCATGGAGGTCTTTATCACACAAAGAGGCATCCAATATCATGTAATCCAATTTTTTTTTAAATTTTAATGAGGAGGAAATTTAACCATCAAAAGGAAAGTTACTTAAGGAGTTGCCATTTGTGGCTTTGTGGTAATGAACCCGACTAGTATCCATGAGATTGCAGGTTAGATCTCTGGCCTTGCTCAGTGGGTTAAGGATCCGGCATTGCCCTGAGCTGTGGTGTAGGTTGCAGATGTGGTTCGGATCCAGCATGGCTGTGGTGTAGGTGGGTGACTACAGCTCCAGTTTGACTCCTAATCTGGGAACTTCCATATTCCACAGCTGTGGTCCTAAAAAAACAAAAAGAAAGAAAGAGGAAAGTTACTCATCCTGTGATGCCCAGTGAGTAGTTCAGCTAGGTGTTGTATTGAAGTCTTCCGATTCCAAGTTCATAACTTATACAATTGTGGTTTCATGTACTATTTTTATTTTTGTCTTTCAGAATGTATTTTCTGAATTCTACTATTTTGTATAATTCTCTGGGCCATTCAGGAAATCATTGACCAACAAAATTTCCCAAAAGTAGAGGGTGCTTGTAAGTCCAATATCCTATCTGAATAGCAAAAGTGGACATGAACACAAACAAGCCTTTCTGTAAAAACAGTTTTCTTCCTCCTTATTCTCACTCATTTTGATTATTATGGAATTAAGTTAACATCATGGTAAGTTGACAACATGGTAAAGACAAACCATTCAGAGGTATCTGAATTCATTTTGTTGGGACTTTCCAAATCTCAGAATCTTCAGATTTTCTTCTTTCTGGGATTCTCTGTGGTCTATGTAGGGATTGTGTTAGGAAACCTCCTCATCTTGGTTACTGTAACTTTTGATTCATGCCTTCACACACCAATGTATTTTCTGCTTATCAATCTCTCCTTTATTGATATGATCTTGGCTTCTTTTGCTACCCCTAAGATGATTGCAGATTTCCTCCGAGAACAGAAGACCATCTCCTGGTGGGGATGTTATTCTCAGATGTTCTTCATGCACCTCCTAGGTGGGAGTGAGATGATGTTGCTTGTAGCCATGGCAATAGACAGATATGTTGCCATATGCAAACCTCTCCATTACATGACTATCATGAGCCCACGAGTGCTCACTGGCCTATTGTTATCTTCCTATGCAGTTGGATTTGTGCACTCATCTAGTCAAATGGCTTTCATGTTGAATTTGCCCTTCTGTGGCCCCAATGTTGTGGACAGCTTTTTCTGTGACCTTCCCCTGGTCATCAAGCTTGCGTGCAAAGACACCTACATGCTACAGCTAGTGGTCATTGCAGACAGTGGCCTCCTGTCCCTAGTCTGCTTCCTCCTCTTGCTTGTCTCCTACACAGTAATCATTTACTCCGTTAGGCACCGCACTGCTAGTGGCTCCTCTAAGGCCTTCTCCACTCTCTCAGCTCACATCACAGTTGTGATTCTCTTCTTTGCCCCTTGTGTCTTTATCTACATATGGCCCTTCAGCAGATACTCTGTAGATAAAATTCTTTCTGTATTTTATACAATTTTCACACCTCTCTTAAATCCTATTATTTATACACTAAGGAATCAAGAGGTAAAAGCTGCTATTAAGAAGATAAGGAATGTATATATGTATGTGTAACTGGGTCACCAAATTGACAGAACACTGTAAACCAGCTATAATGGAAAAAATCATTATATAAAAAAATAAAATAGAGTAAGGAAGCCAGTGGAACCTAATCAAACTTACAAGCTTTTGCACAACAAAGGAAACCATCCAAAAAAAAAAAACCAAAAAAGACAACCTAAAAATGTAAGAAAATAGTTGCAATGATGCAACCTACAAGGGCTTAATCTCCAAAATATGCAAATAACTCATATAACTCAATAGCAAAAAAAGAACAAAAACCCGATTGAAAAATGGACAGAGGACTTGAATAGATATTTCCAAAGACATATGGATGGCCAATGGGCATGTGAAAAAATGTTCAACATCACTAATTGCTAGAGAAATGCAAACCAAAACCACTGTGAGATACCACCTCCCACCCATCAGAATGGCTATCATTAATAAGTCTACTAGTAACATATGCTGGAGAAGGTGTGGAGAAAAGGGAACCTTCCTTCACTGTTGGTGGAAATGTAAATTGGTACAACCACTATGGAAAACAGTATGGAGGCACCTTAGAAAACTAAATGTAGAACTACCATATGATCCATCAGTCCCACTCCCAGGCATACATCCGGATCAAAAATTTCATTGAAAAAAATACATTCACCCCATTGCAGCACTATTCACAATAGCCAAGACATAGAAACAACCTAGATGTCCATCAGCAGATGAATGGATTAAAAAGAAGTGGTACATAAACTCAAAGGAATACAACTCAGCCATAAAAAGAACAAAATAATGCCATTTGCAGCAAAATGGATGCAACTAGAGATTCTCGTACTAAGTGAAGTCGGAAAGAGAAAGACAAATACCATATGATATCTCTTCTATCTGGGATCTAATATATGCACAAATGATTCTATCTACAGAAAAGAAACAAACTCATGGACATAGAGAACAGATTTGTGGTTGCCAAGGGTGGGGGAGGGAATGGGATGCACTGGGAGTTTGGGGTTAGTAGATGCAAACTACTGTATCCATTCGAGAGAATAAGCAATGAGAATCTGTTGCATAGAACAGATTACTATATCCATTCACTCTTGATGAACATGATGGAGCATAATGTGAGAAAAAGAATATGTGTATAACTAGATCACATTGCTGTACATAAGAAATTGACAGAACATTTTAAATCAACTATAAATATATACATACATACATACATAAATTGAAAGTTATAACTCCTAGCAAAAACTGAAACAAGTTTACAAGGAGCTTGCATGCCATCTAGTGACTGCAGTCTCCTGTGTTTCTTTCCTAGTTTAAATAAGAAACCAAGAATTAGAAAGGAGAATTTATGGGACTTCCCATCATGGCTTAGGAGTTAACGAATCTGACTAGTATCCATGAGAACACAGGTTCAATCCATGGCCTCACTTAGTGGGTTAGGGATCTGGCATTGCCATGAGCTGACCTGTGGTGTAGGTTGCAGACTTGGCTCGGATCTGACCTTGCTGTGGTTGTGATGTAGGCCAGCAGCTACAGCTCCAATTCAACCCCTAGCCTGGGAACCTCCATATACCACAAGGGTATGGAGAAGTTACAATAATGGGCTTTCTGATTTCCTCAAAAGGCAATCTAGATGTTGTCCTAAACCCCATGCCTTCTAAAGAGGCAGTCAAGCTTATTGCTAAAATATCCATCTTCACAGACAAATTTTAACATTATTTTAAGAGCTTTCCTTACTCTAGTACCTATCAGCTGAGTCCAGAATTCCAGTGGACATCACAAACTGTAAGTCACCACTAGGAATTAAACTATTCTGAAAAAAGCAAGGCAGGCAGGTAACAAGAAATTATCTAATGTCAAAATCATTGTTTATGATTTTTAGATTTATTTCCTACCATAGATTTAAAAAGCTAAGTCTTTAAGGCCCCTGAAAGCATGGATGAGCCTTCCAAATTTCAGGAGGAATTAAATACATGCAATACATGTCATTATCTTAATTTGCAAGATCATAACCCTTTGTTCAGAATTGTTCTCCCAAATGATTATATTTTGTTCATAACTGGTCAGATAGGTTGCTATGTCTCAAAAAGAATAGGAATTGTTTGAGTCTACTCAAGAGTATTGGAAAGCAATTCTTCTGTCTGTATTCAAAATAACGATTTTGGAAAATTAATAGAATTGTATGAAATTAAGTAGATAACTAGATTGTCTAGTAAAGTCTTTGAGTATCTCAGTGTTGTTAGCTAGTTGCTGTTTTTATCCCCATTCTTAATGTGTAAGTGAACTGAGGCGAAGGGGCTTTATAATTTACCTAAGTTTCCACATCAAGCAAGTAAAAAAGAAAAGTGAGATACAAACTCAATCTGTTTTTTGAAGCTATGCACTTCTTTATCATTCTTATGTTGCTTCTAACAGTGTTACTCAAATTTTGGAAACCACGCTTCCCAAAATCCAGAAAGAGTTTAAAACGTAACAGAGGGAATCTGAGTCCATGGACACAAAATGTAATTTATTGCTTTTATACATTCACAACAAAAAAAGTGATATGTTCCTCCAATGAAAGAATTGAATACTTTCTCCAATAAGTTTCTCAAGGAGGGATGCAGTTATAGAAGGCTCAAGATAGAGATCAGTGGAGTTCCTATCATGGCGCAGTGGAAAAGAATCTGACTAGGAACCATGAGGTTGTGGTTCGATCCTTGACCTCGTTCAGTGGGTTAAGGATCGAGCGTTGCTGTGGCTATGGCGTAGGCCAGCGGCTACGACTCTGATTAGAACTCTAGCCTGGGAACCTCCATATGCCACGAGTGCGGCCTAAAAAGGACAAAAAGACAAAAAGCCAAAAAAAAAAAAAAGCCATCCACTCAGCTCAAAGCCTGATAAGGCCCATGTTTACTGTAGCAGAGGTGTGGAGACTGAGGAACCAGGAGACCTCTCCTGGGACCTTTGTGGAGCAAGCTAAGCCACCTTGGAAATCAGAATTAAGCAGAATACTTTTATGTCCAATATTTACAGATGCTGTTGGGAAGTAATAAATAGATGCTGAATGTGGGGAAAAGTGATATAGAACACTACAACTCTTTTAAGACTCACCTGCTCACAAGTATTAGAGTTTTGGAAACAACTACATATGATAAATAAGATGAAATTTACAAATAGTGTTATTATAAAAAGCTAAACACAAAACAGCAAAGAATTTATAATTTTAGCCATAGAAATTTAATAGAGGTGTAGTGGGTAGAATAGCATCCTGACAAATTCATGTCCATCTGGAATTTCAGAATGTGACCTTACTTGGAAATACAGTACTTGAAGATGTAATTAAGATAAGGATCTAAATGAGATCATACTAGATTAGAGTGGTCCCCCAAATCAATGAGAGTACCCGAAGGAAACAGAAAAGGACACACAGATACTCAGACAAAAGCCATGTGAAGATACAGGTAAGGAAAAATCAGAGTTAGGTAGCCACAAGCCCAGGTACATCTAAGGCTGCCAGAAGCTGGAGAAGGCAAGGCAGGATCCTTCCTTGGAACCTTTGGAGGGAACACGGCCCTGCTGACACCTTGACTTCAGACCACTGCCTCCTGCCTCCAGGATATGGGACAATATATTTCTGTTTTTGACGCCATGATGCTTGTGGTAATTTGTTATGGTAGCCCTGGGAAATTAATATGACCAACAAAACTGACTTCTTGTACAAGGGAAAAAAAATAAGCTAAATAAAAATTTGCACCTTCAAATTAAGAATAAGATCTAATATTGAATGATGTGAATTGATGGAGTATCGAGTAGTGTTAGTGGGAGGGAAAACCACTTTGGAGAGAATTTTGGCATTGTTTATGAAATTAAGTTTATGCACACACTACTACCAAGCAGTTCCTCTTCCTCCCTCACTGGTTCTCAGAAAGCGACTGATGTGCCTTAAGGTCCATGTGGATGGACCTATCACTAAGCCTTAAGGCACCCCCTTTCCCCTGTGCAACACCAAGCCTGACCAGGTGCCAGTCCCAGTTCAGCCACCAGCTAGCCCCTGGGAAGATTTTAAGATGTCCTCTTGGGGACTGGTGTGGGGAGTCCCCTTCTATATCAGCCCTTCCTAGGAAGGCTTATGGTTCAGTGTAAATGAGAGAGGCCAATGTGGAGGAGAGCTAGGGCAGAGGAGGGTCTGAGAGGCAGGAAGCCTGCTCCACTACCTGCCTCTACTTTCCCTTGGGAGGTCATTCAGCAGTGGCTCTCTGAACTGTCACCTCTTCTGAGAACTCAGTCTCTGCTGGCCATCTCTTCACTCAGCTCCACTGTGCTCTCAACTCTGCCTGAAAGTTCCCCCAAGCAGTCACACCATTGATCATGGTCTGGATGAGGACCCTGTCTATGTCACCAGCCCCTAGACCAGCATCTGGTACACCTAAGGTGAGACACAGAGAGGTTAAGCAACATCCAAAAAATAACCAGCAAATCAGGAGTAGAGCTGATCTTTAATCACCAAGCTAGGATTCTCTGTTGTGGGTGGCTTTAAGAAGGAATCAATAGGAAGTGCATGCTGAAGGCGGAGACAACATCTGGGTGCAGCATTCTGGCTCTGCCATCTGAGGAAAAAGGAACTCTCCACTGAAATGAGAGCTTGGCATGCACTAAGGAAGCTCATTTCTAATTTCATTGTGGGGTTTGGGGTCCCTTTTCATTATTAAAAAATTACTCATCTGAATATCTGTCCTCAGGGAAAACCTAGTGCAGATATACAAAGTAGTAGAGCAAAAATGTCTTTATAGAAATAACGTCAAGCTAAAACACTAAACTTTTTGAAATTACCCCAACTAAAATGCTGATTAATCGTAATATCTAGAAAAATCTGCCATAGAGTAGGAATTAAATGTTTGCTCAATACATTAATAAACAAAATAAGTTTTCTTAGTGTGTAACAAGTTGATGTGAATGTTATGTTTGTTCTTAGCAAGACCCATAAAAGAAATATTGAAACCATGTAGTGTTGATGAGAGAACATTAATTAAATACTAATATTTGAGTGAATTTGTTATCAGTCACACTGGAGAAAATTCCTCTTCATTAAAATCTTTCACTGACTTCAGTGACTCCATCAATCTCACACTGGCATAGCCTGTAGCTAATGTTAAACACTCAATGTATAGTAGTTTTTCAGAAGTTGAGCAGTTGATTCTATGTCTTCAATGATATTTTACCTAAACCTGACCTCCTAGGTTAGAATTAACACCCTCTTTTATTTGTACCCACTCTCCATGCTTCATGGCATTATCATTAAAAGCTTAACTTTTTATTGCATTTTTTTGTCACATACCACTGTCAAATTACCCCTTGAGACTTGGGATGATGTGTCATTTTTTTTTATTCCCACTAGGTTATTGCACAGTCTCTGACATATAATAGGTTCTCAGGAAAGATTTGTTTTAATTAATAACATAATCACATGATGAAATTTAAAGATTTAAGGGGAATCAATTATGTCCTAACCTTTTCCAGTTTAGTGTGGCAGTGAAATGGTCAGTTAATATATTTAAGAAGACAATAGTGGCAATGGGTTTGAAGGAGGGTAACCAGAATAGTTTCAGATTACCTATAGAAATCCCAATTTATATGTCCATGTTATATATATATTGATCTCTTTTTACCTGTACATATCTATGTATATCAAGAACTCTATGCACATCAAGAACTTTCCCTTATTTACAACCATTTTTGCACTATGCACTGAAATAAGTGCCATTTTCAAAAAATGTTTAATAAATATCTAGGTTGCACTAGTCATTATTAGGTAATAGAGTAGGTTTGACTAAATACGATCCCTGATTTTGAAACTGTTGTTTAGACATTTCTACCGAAACATGTTTGCTAATACTATAATTTAACAGACACTGTTAGAGGTTTTATTTTCTTTTAATCTTTAGAAATATGAGATCATATTTCTGATATAAGCAGCTATGGCCTGCAGTAGTCAGATAACCAGAGTGTGCATGGAAGCCTGGGAATCCTAAAGAAAGCAGCAGAGGTAGAAAAGACAAGTGAGCATTAAGGAAGTAGCTGCTGTATGAAAAGTGTTAGTGTTCTTCAATAACTTAGAGCACATACAGATTTGGCCAAAGAATTTATTTTATAGGCTAGGGTAGCTTTTTTTTTAAGTCATGGAGATCAACTCTAAAGAGTTTTGAGAAAAAAGTTTCATGACAGAAGAAGCAGTAAAAGTCATCAAAGGGTAGTCTTAGAAATGTTTCATGAGGACAATTGACAAAATAATCTTAAACACAGGAGGAAAAAACAACTAAATCACAATAGACTAACCCCATAAGACCATCAGCTAACTTTTCATCAGGAATTTATGGGCCAGAAGGGGTATATTCAATGTGCTGAAGGAAAAAATATCACAACCTAAAATACTCTATCCTCAAAATATTCATTCAGAATTGAAGAGATCAGGATTTTCCCAGACAAGGCAAAACCAAAGCAGTTCATTACCACTAAATAGGCCTTACCAGAAATGGTAAAGGGTCTTCTTCAAGGGGAAAAGAAAATAGTAAAGGTCTTTTTTCTCTTTAAGTATATTTATTTCTAAGTATTTTATTCATTTGATGCAATGGTAAATGGGATTGTTTGCCTAATTTCTCTGATCATTTGTTGTTAGTATATAGAAATGCAGTCAAGTTCTGTGTATTAATTTTGTACCCTGTGACTTTGCCAAATTCATTGATGAGCTCTAACAGTTTTCTGGTAGAGTCTTTAGGATTTTCTAGGTATAGCATCATGTCGTCTGCAAACAGTGATAGTTTTAAACCTACCTAAAGAGACAAAAGACCTGTACTCTGAAAACTATAAGATGCTGATGAAAGCAATCAAAGATGACACCAACAGATGGAAAGACATACCATGCTCTTGGATTGAAAGAATCGATATTATCAAAATGACTATACTACCAAAGGCAATCTACAGATTTAGTGCAATCCCTATCAAATTACCATGGACATTTTTCACAGAACTCAAACAAAATATTTTAAAGTTTGTTTGGAAGCACAAAAGACCCAGAATAGCCAAAGCCATCCTGAGAAAGAAAAACGGAGCTGGAGGAATCAGGCTCCCTGACTTCACACTATACTACAAAGCTACAGTCATCAAAACCATATGGTACTGGCACAAAGAGAGAAACATTGATCAGGGGAACAGGATAGAAATCCCAGAATTAAATCCACGCACCTATAGTCAACTAATCTATGACAAAGGAGGCAAGACTATACAATGGAAAAATGACAGCCCCTTCATTAAGGTGCTGGGAAAACTGGACAGCCACATGGAAAAGAATGAAATTAGAACACTTCCTAACACCATACACAAAAATAAACTCAAAATAGATTAAAGACTAAGTATAAGGCCAGATACTATAAAACCCTTAGAGGAAAACATAGGCCAAACACTCTCTGACATAAATGACAGCGATATCTTCTCAGATCCACCTCTTAGAGTAATGACAGTAAAAACAAAAATAAATAAATGGGACTTAAAAGTTTCTGTACAGTAAAGGAAACCCTAAACAAAATGAAAAGACAACTCACAGAATGGGAGGAAATCTTTGCAAATGAATCGACTGACAAGGGATTAATCTCCAAAATTTATAAACACCTCCTACCACTCAATACCAAAACAACAAACAACCCAATCAAAAAATGGGCAGAAGACCTAAACAGATAATTCTCCAAAGAAGACATATGGATGGCCAAAAAACACATGAAAAGATGTTCAACATCACTAATTATTAGAGAAATCAAAATCACCTATGAGGTACCACACTTACACCTGCCGGAATGGCCATCATCAAAATGTCAACAAACAATAAATGCTTGAGAGTGTGTGGAGAAAAAGAAACCCTATTCCACTGTTGGAATGTGTATTTGTGCAACTACTGTGGAAAACAGTATGGAGATTCCTCAGAAAATTAAAAATAGAACTACCATTTGATCCAGCAATCCCACACCTGGGCATCTATCCAAAGAAAACTGACTTGAAAAGATACATGGATTCCAGTGTTCATTGCAGCACTGCATACAATAGCTAAAACATGGTAACAACCTAAATGTCCATTGACAGAGGAGTGGATCAAGAAGATGTGGTACATATGCATAATGGAATATTACTCAGCCATTAAAAGGAATGAAATACCAGCATTTTTAGCAACATGGATGGACCTAGAAATTATCATGGTAAGTGAAGCATTCAGACACTGAGACACCAACATCAACGCTATCACTGACATGTGGAATCTAAAAAAAAGAACACAATGAACTTTGCAGAACAGATATTGACCCACAGACTTTGAAAAACTTACAGTTTGCAAATGAGACAGGTTAGGATTAGGGATGTGCTGGGGGTTTGGGATGGAAATGCTGTAAAATTGGGTTGTGATGATCATTCTACAACTGTAAATGTAATAAAATTAACCAAGTAATAAGGAAAAGAAAAGGCACAACTAGAAATAAAATATACGAAGGGATTAAGTCCATTATTTAAATCTTTAGTGAAATACACAGTATCTGGGCCCTCTCCTGGAACATTGTCAGCTGATGGGCTCACTGGTATTATAAACTAAACCCATTTGATTGTGCCAAATTCTCTTAGTCTTTGGCCTCTTCATTAATAATAGATCAAGGCAGTTCTAGAATATTACCTCATTTATTCTGGACCATCATTTTCCCCAGATTTCCAAGTATAAAATCCTAAATCATAGGAAAGTGCATCCATATTGATTCTCTCTTGTTTAGACTGCATTTCACCCCCACACAATGTCCAAACCCTCAATATCCATTCATAAGTGTGCTCTCTTGATTTCTACCACTGCATATTAACCAGCTCATAAAGCTCCTTTGGTGAATTTTTTTTCCTTTCATTTCAGAGCAGGCTCAGCACTCCTCTTGTCTTAATATTATGTGACTAAATCTTAGTAATTTGTCTACAAGTAGTGAGGTGAAGCAGGGAAAATCATGAGGTAAACATGTATTGTCTTGCCAGACATACACAGCCATTTGGGCTTTTGCATTTTCTCCAGACAAAGTGAGGTTGCTGTCTTCCAGAAAAAAGGAGGAAGGCTCTTTTACTGGCCCAGATGTTCAAAGGATCATGGGAATTAAAGGTTTTCTTTTTTTTTTTTGTCTTTTGTCTTTCTTTTTGTTGTTGTTGTTATTTCTTGGGCCGCTCCCACGGCATATGGAGGTTCCCAGGCTAGGGGTTGAATCGGAGCTGTAGCTACCGGCCTACGCCAGAGCCGCATCTGCAACCTACACCACAGCTCACGGCAACGCCGGATTGCTAACCCACTGAGCAAGGGCAGGGACCGAACCCGCAACCTCATGGTTCCTAGTCGGATTCGTTAACCACTGCGCCACGACGGGAACTCCCCGGAATTAAAGGTTTTCAAATGTATGCTTCCAGATATTCTCATATTAGATACTAGGTTCTAATGTTTTCTCTCCCAGAGTCATGACTTCATTATCAAATTATTGCCACAGCTGTAAATTAGGCCTTATTTATAACTATGCTATTTTCACAATTGATATTTGTCCTAATTTTAAGCCCAGCCTTCCCCATGACCGTACACTGTGGGGATCTCTTTATATTCTGTCACGGTGCCAACTATTTTTCACTGAAATGATAAATGGCTAATCTGAGCCTATTAATTTCCTCTGTCATCACTTTGATACTAGTTCAAAATAATCAGCCACTCCCTAGTTAATAATCTTCTACCTCTAGCCCACCTTAAATAATCAGAGGAGAGAGTCTTGGTTATTTTGATACTACAGTATTCCAGAGGTTATCCTCACCACCACGGATGGAGCCTGTTGCCTTTGGGACTGTGAGTGATTCAGTTTCAAAATTCCCTTCTGAGAAGTTGCTCTTTAGGAGGAAACTGTGTGTGATTGGGTCACTTTGCTGCATAACAGAAATTAAAGAAACACTGTAAATCAACTATACTTTAAGTTAAATAAAAGGGGGGAACTACTTCTAGTAGTAATTGTCCTGTTTTGCATTTATCCGGAAATCTCTCAGTCAGGATTTGTATCTCAGAGACACATGATCCTATATGTATGAGTACACATAGTTTTACTAGGGGGAGGTGAGTCTAGCAAAAAAAAAAAAAATTTTAAAGGGGGTTATTTCCTCCTAGAGTGAGGAAGTGAGGCAAAGGAGAAATAGAAGCCAGTGAGAGTACGTCATCTGGCAATCAGCCATTGTAGGCAACTGAAGCTTAATCCTACCATGGAGTTCTGGAAGATAGTTCAGAACATGTGTCTAGAAATTACTTAGTCTTTGGAGAGATGGAACCGGGGTATTTATTGGCACTAGTTACAGATTGCTTTCAGGGGCATCAATTCCCTGACCCTCCCTTCCTTGATGTGTAGGTAGAGCAAATTTATCCAAAGAGAGCTATTGATGAAGAGTGGCAAGTGCCTGCCCTTTGGACTCATGATAACTTGTAAATAAATGGTAACTACTGAGAAGAGCAAGGTATTGACAAAATCTGCTACACTGTGAAAATCTCCAAATTTACATATGTAGTTCAGACTTCAGAACTCCAGACTTACATATTCAAGAGACTATTCAACCTCCTCATTTTGATTCAAAGTTAGCATTTCAACATTAATATGTTCACAATTTTACCCTCTTAATCTTCCTCCCAAACTGTCTATAAATACAGCTTTTGTGGTCTTATTTAGCAGTAAATTTATTCTTCTAGTTTCTTAGATTACAATATTTAGAATCATGCCTGACTCCTCCATTATAGTTACAATCTATAATAACCTTCAGGAAATTCTATTTGCTCTCATTTCAAAAGACACATAAGACTTCCCTATGTGAGCCATCATTACAGCTGGGCTGATTTAGGAAAACCGCTGCTTACCTGGCCTCCTAGCTTCCATCCTTGCTTTTACAACACAGCAGTTAGATCTGATCTGAAGCATGATATTATTGTCACTCCTCTACTCAAAACTGGCCACTTACTTGCTACTTCAGTCAGAAGAGAAGGCAATGAGCTACTGGAGACTTACAGGGCCTTATATGATCTGTGTGTCACCCATAATTGTTCATCTGAACTCATTTCCAGCTACCTGCTTCTTTAGTTACAGGTGTTATTTGAAAATATCAGATAACACTCCTAGGTGCATTTGGACTAGCCGTCCTTCCCATGTTTTACTTTCCGCATATATGTACATGCTAATCTCTTCTCTTCCTTTCTGTTTTTGATAAAGTCGTCTCCTCAATGAGGCTGATTTTTAATATCCTGTATGCGGCCCAACATGCCACCCCACATCTGGCATCCCTATGTTCCTGTTAGCCTTTTTTCAAAGGGTTCTTTTCTATATTTCCAAAGTGTCTAGCTGAAAGTTGTATTGACTTTTTTTCTGACTAACAAGAAGAGAGGCAGCATTCTGCAGTTTAAGAATATGAACTCTGGAGTCCAAATGCCTGAGTTAGAATACCAGCTCTGCTACTGAAAATTCATTTGTCTTAACATATTAGGCCTCAGTCTCCTCATTTGTAAAGCAGTAATGATGGTGTTTTAGACTTTTCGTTAGACTTTTATGAAAATTACTTGAAAAAATCAGCATAGTGCTGACATAAACATTCAATTGATGTATTATTTAGATTTGTATTGCTGTTTTATCATTGCATTATCTGTTTTCATCATAGCTAACCAAGAGTTTGATATATTTACTCTAAATTTGGTATATGAATGAAGGTTTACAGTAATTTTCCTGTTTGATGTTTATTAAAGTAAGATTTTTTAATGTCCATTAGCCTATTATTCTCATCATTTAAAGAAAAATTTTCTTATATTCTTTGTTCATTATTCTCTTCAAGTTATCATTACTTACTGATTTGTAAATATTTATTCTCTCTATTAAAGGGATGTTAGGCCTTAGTTGTCAGGCCTATAACAGCAGCTCTGAAACTGTGTGTGTGTGAGAATAAAAAGCGATTCCATTTTGGCAGACCCCAGGCCTGCCAGGATATATGGTTCACTGGGTGGGTAGAGCACATGCTGGATGTCAGCCTCACAGACCCTTTGTCCAGTTACAATCTGCTTTTCTCAAAGTTTACCAATTTAAATGTCAGTCTCATCCAAAACACCTCCAGGTAAACACTTAAAATTAATCATCAGGTTTAGTAACTCCTTCCCTACCTCCAAATCAAGTATTCACTTTTGTCGGTTGTCACAAACCTCTCTGTAATTCTTGGCTTCACATTATATATCTGAACCTACATAATGGGTGCATTTCAGAAGCAAATGACATTGATGTATGTAGCCTACTTCTACAGTCTTTAGCAATTATGGTCTCTGTGTTTTAAGTAGAGAATCAGAAACTTAGAAAGTTTTCATCATTGCCTTTAGCCAACCACAATCTAATGACAGTTTGGAACTTGAGTCTTTTTACTACATGCAGATGCTGCCTTGGCAGGAAAATCTGTTATAAATTTGATTTAATGTATACATTTAACATGGAATTCAATGTCATGTGGATAGTTGTAAAAGTGATTGTCATTCATTACAACATTCTAAGATACTTTTAATCATCATACAACCATTAGCAAGAGCTTGAATTAACTTAAAATGATTTGGGGAAGTAAGTGGGATAATAATTATAAATGATCTGCAAAGTAACCCACACACCAGGCCATTATACATGACCGTATGAATCTGATTTGGGGAAAGCAAATATTTTGTGTTACATAAATCTGATGCTCCTAGTAGGAAGGAGCCTTCTCCAAAGTGTTATGCTTGATCAAAGTTGCATCAAAGTAACATACAAGATTTTCAGCATGTTTTTAGAATGTAACTTGATAATTCAATTACTGAAGAGGAAGGTGCATCTTATACTCTTTAAACCAGAAAATGATATATTATTATTCTGCTTGAATTATTAAAATAATTGCAGTTGTGTGTATATAATCTGACAAATCTTTAAAATTTTATTCCATTGTCAACTGGGCAAATGAACATGAGTCATTACTGAAAATTTCCACCAGAAAATGGTTTATTCCCCAGCCTATGGTAATAATGGTAATCTGCCAACAATGACGCATCTTTTAGGGATTCTTAATTTGATGGGAGAGAAGGTACAGATACTTATAACTGAAGTCCAACGGATACTCAAATCCGAAGTTTTCTACCTTCTTAAAGTGACACTTTACCTGAATTATTTTTTAGAAGCCGGGAAAAAGAGGTAATTAAATCCTCACTTGCATAAAAAATATGCATGTTTTTAAAAGTTTCATTCAAGTATAGTAGATGTGAAATTCAAATTAAGGGATCTACAGTGTCAGCACTGAGCGTTTTAACTCCAGGTTAGTAAAAATCCATTGTTACATATTCAGTTAATGTGTGTCTAAAAACAGCTCAAATGGAGACTTTTATTATCTATTATTATCTTTTATTATCTATTATTTTGTATATTAAATCATTGGAGAATCATATTAACTTAGTTAAAATTAAATTTCTTCATTGTTGTATTTGTTTTTAAGTAGCATTAGTCAGCATACAAAATCATCCTCATGTTTTTCTTGATTACAAATTCAGCATTCATTTAATGATCTTTAAAAAGCCTTTGTAAGTCATAAAAATTTCTCTGAAATTAGAACTCTTATATTTCATTCCACTTACTTTAGTATCCTATCATCAATATCTAATTTTGGAACATCCTTTATTTAATGGGACATTAAAATTTTTTTTTATTTTGTTGTCTTTTTCCTGAGTTTTCCTTTTGATTATTTCACCTTTTTATTTTCTTAATCTTTATAAAACACTGAACTAAATACAGTTATGTTTTAGGTTTACATGTGAAATATTTCATGGCCATAAAGAGAAAAATAGTAATAAAAGTACAGCCATTATAGTCTGTAATATATAAGCTAGGGCGGATGTCAGAGTAATCTAACTAAACTTATGAAGAGTTTCTGAATTGTGACTTATAGCCATTCTGTCCACACAGGCATTTAATTTCAGGTTTATACTACCACTCTAATGCCAAAGTATAGCAATTAAGTCTTTTAATAAAATGAGACAAAAGGAATTTTGAGTCCCTGTTCTCCTGACAAAAGTCTGTAGAGAGATGGGTTCTATTTGAATGTAGTAAAACAGATACAGTAACCATTAATTCCTAGAGATTTAAAAATTTTATTTTCGTATCTATTTACATCATTAGAATAGTTCAGATGTTGAACGTGTTGCTTTATTTCTCTGTCAAAACCTCTCAAAATTATTATTTCATGTTATACTCTTCAATTTTATAAAGGGTCCATAGTAAAATCTAATACAAAAGTTCTGCAGCTTTTAAAATTTTTCATGAAGAACTCTGTTGAATGTCTTTATAAAAAGGTTTATACAGTAACTTACTTTTAGTGAGGAGAGTGAGGCATCAGTTTATTTCTCATGATAAATTAATAATGGGATGTATACATCCCACTCTACTTCTTCTGGAAGCTCAGAAATACATTTAATTTGCCAGTCACTCATATATGATTGGAAATACCGTTCCTCCCAAAATTATTTCATAGGCCTTATGCTCTGGTCCTGAAAAATATCTCTTTCATTGAAAAATTTCATCCTATATGCTCTCAGAAATAGTTTATAAACAATAAATCTACAAAAGAATTAGATCATTGGCTTTTTAATCCCAAACCTAACCAATGGGGAAAAATGACAAAAGTAATAATAAAAAATTGTGAGATATGTAGAATTTTATAAACCTTTGGTTACTTGATTTATTTTCCTTCATTTTGATTGGTTTCTATATTGACTTAAGTGAAGATGAGAAACTGCTGGTCTTATACAGGTATGGTCTGAGTGAGTGAGTGTGTGAATGAGCAAATCAGAAAAAAAAAAGATAAGTTTACTAAAAATAATTGAGTTTTACATTTAAAATGAGTAAGTTTGTGTGACTGGGTCACCTTGCTGTACAGTGGAGAATTGACAGAACACTGTAAACCAGCTATAATGGAAAAAATAAAGATCATTATAAAATAGAATGAGTAAATTTTATGGTAGGTAAATTATATCTTCATAGAGTACACTAATAAAAGATTCCAAGCAGGCTTGACATGGGAGAAACCCTAACTCTATTGCTCTGTGGGAAGCAGTAGCTTGAGCTTGAGTATCAACTGGAGCATAAGATATGATTTTCTTGAACCAGATCTTCCTTATCATTCAGTTAATCATAAGCATTATAACAAATTATACCATAAGGGTTTTTTTCATTTTTGCACAAAAATTATAAAGAAGTGCATTAATAAAATAGTAGTCTAAATTCCTGCTAGCATGGCATCAGTCTATACTCTTTTCTCTCTCCCCTCAGATATGGAATTTGCTGATTATAGCCCAATTTCCAGCCTTTTGAAATATTTTATGTGAACTCTGTCGTATTTCTGTTATCCATAGACTTGATAATTATATTATCTTATCTGGGATGTTGATGAAGAGCACAGTTTAGGATAGGGTCCCATGGCCACGACTAGGGACTGATGACATAGATTATCACTTTAAAATTTTATGTATCTGTGCTGTTATTTAACTCAATTTTTCCTCAAAGACATTACCAGAAAATATGATAAGTGCCATTGTATAATTCACATATAGCACAATAATGTCACTCTCCCCAACTTACTAAACAACACATACAAATTGAGTTTATAATCTGGCAGCTATGCTATATTTATACAGTGTTCCAAAAATGTTTTATACCTGGGTCATACTTTTTAGCTTAAAGGAATATATTTCCTTTTAATTAGCCATCATGGGATGAAATCTACTTCTGTCAGATTCAGAAAACATGTTGTTTGGTGTTTAGGTTCATAGATATGGCCACCCATCACATGACTTTACCAGAATTTGTTTTTGTGTTTGTGTCAGTAAATGGAAAGAGAGGACCTGATAATATATATACAATTGTCTTGTTTTACATGTCAGCACTATTTTTTAAATTTAATTTTCTTGAAGTATAGTTGATTTACAATGTTATGTTAATTTCTTCCGTACAGCAAAGTGATTCAGCCATACATATACATATATCCATTTCCATATAGTTTCTCACAGAACATTGAACAGATTTCCCTGTGCTATACAGCAGATCCATATTGACTAAGGCTTTTTTTTTTTACTTAAGCTTTAGTATCAATTCCTAGGTTTGATTCTTAAAGACAATTGCCATTGAGCAATGGTATTAAGACAGATGAAAAGAACATAGTACCACTGAGAAAATCTTTATATTTTCAGTCATACTAAAGATTTTTGGTTCACACTCTATACTTGAATAATTCTATGTTTTTCCATGCAAAAAAATCTAGCTAAGGGAGAAAAAAAAATGTTCCTAAAAATTTCACCTATGCTGGAGTCTTCCAGCATGTTTAACTGCCCCTGAGAAAACACTGAAGTCTGAAAAAGGGAAATATACATGTTGGTATAGACTAGGTTTTGATTTTCTATATATTATACTGTCTTGTACAAATTAAAAATTATATTCAGATCACACTTAGTTGATCACTTTCATGTGCTCAGTAATTAACAGGAACTTTCACTTGTATCTCTTTCTTTTATATAGATTTAGAACAAAATCTGAAACCTGAGATAATGGACCTGCAAAATTATTCCTTGGTGTCAGAATTTGTATTACATGGACTCTGCAATTCACAACATCTCCAAAAATTTTTCTTTATTTTCTTCTCTGGGATCTATGTGGCTCTTGTGCTGGGTAACCTCATCATCGTGGTCACTGTGATTTCTGACCCCCACTTGTACTCCTCCCCGATGTACTTCCTGCTGGGGAATCTCTCTTTCCTGGACATATGGCTTGCCTCATTTGCCACCCCCAAGATGATCAGGGACTTCCTTAGTGATCGAAAACTCATCTCCTTTGGAGGATGTATGGCCCAAATCTTTTTCTTGCACTTTGTTGGTGGGGCTGAGATGGTACTTCTTGTTACCATGGCATATGACAGATATGTGGCCATATGCAAACCTTTGCATTACATGACCATGATGAACCTGCAGACCTGTATCAGGCTGGTATCAGTTTCATGGGCCATTGGATTTGTGCACTCCATCAGTCAAGTAGCCTTTACTGTAAATTTACCTTACTGTGGCCCCAATGAGGTGGACAGCTTCTTCTGTGACCTTCCTCTTGTGATCAAGCTGGCCTGTGTGGACACCTATGTCTTGGGTGTACTTATGATCTCAGACAGTGGGTTGCTTTCGATGAGCTGTTTTCTGCTCCTCCTGATCTCCTACACTGTTATCCTCATCACTGTCCAACAGCAGGCTGCCGGCGGGGTATCCAAAGCACTCTCAACCTGCTCTGCACATATCATGGTAGTCACGCTCTTCTTTGGGCCCTGCATTTTCGTTTATGTGTGGCCTTTTAGTTGGTTCTCTGTGGACAAGCTCCTCTCTGTGTTTTACACAATTTTTACTCCACTCTTGAACCCCCTTATCTACACACTGAGAAATAAGGACATGAAAATAGCTATGAAGAGACTGAGAAACCGACATGTGACTTTTCGCTGAATTTCAGTTCTGCAGAGAGCTACATGTTCTTATTCATTCAGAAGATACCATTCTTTAATATGATTCTACTCAGAGATTTCATTCTGACATTGTATTAGTAAAATTTGTATTGTGTTATATTAGAGAAATAATTATTGATTCCAACAAAATATACATAATTTTATATGCTATCATATATATAATTACTCAAACAATATATATTTACTAGTCCCGCACATACACTTTGTGTGAATTCTACAGTTTTTCTTTTTTTATTAAGCTAGATTTGCATTATTAATTTATTTTGTCTAAAAAGTTGATTAAAAGGAATTTTTACTTCCTAATCATATTCCAGCATAGCAAGGGCTGTTCGTAAGTATTCACAACATGAAAGATTGTCATAAGGATGCTAGAATGAGAATAATAATGCCTTGTGAATCTCTGTCCTTGTTTTAAAATATTGAAAAACATGATTTGAATATCCTATTATTTTAAAAGCATATTTTTTTTCATGTGTACGTGTATTATATTTAAACTTTTTATTTAAAAAAATGAAACTGTCAGTGGTATTCAGTTACAGAAGTTAATTTTAACATGGGAAAATCAGTATTTTATGGCTACATATTTCCTAGTATAAACTTAAGCATACCAATGATAGAGTTATCATTTGGTATGCATTGGATTATTAAATTAATAAATTTTCACCAGTGATTGATTTTAAATAAACATTGCATTGTACTAAGTTGATTCTGTCCCTAAGATGTCCCTAAGATGACTAAGTTGAGTCATCCAGTAGGAAGCATTTCCTGGAATTCTAAGGATTCAGATTTTATGCTGAGTTTTGAATGCCTTTGGATGATGCCGAAAGGAAAAGCATAAGAAAGTGTTAAATTTGGTATTAACTAAATTAATATTCAGAGAATTCAAGAAATTTTCTCATAAGTTGATTCTGAAATATCAAACCAAAGAGAAAATTAGGTAGTGCCTAAATTACCTGGAGTAACTAGATGAAACTTCCAATAATTTTGGACATTGTCTTTAATTAGGAGAAGCATGCTCCTGGAATCTTCTGATTTCCCTTATGACTACAATCATACATGTGTCCATAAACACTAAAAGTACACAGAAGGAAAACAACTTCTGCCTTAGGATAACTTTCTCTGCAGTCACCTCCCTTGCCATTGTGATAACACTGTGTTTTGACTTTATAGACTTTGGATATGGCCAATTTTATGATTACACTCATTTTTGTGAACATTAAAAGATCTTAAAAGAAAATCAGTATCTGTCCTAAGATTAATTTATTGGGTTTTATTGATGTAATGCTGATGTTTTCCTTTACAGATTTTGGGCATAGCTATTTTTACCATCAAAGATATGGCTGATACTATTTACACATCTATTTATTCAGTTAATGAATGTTTGTCAAGCACCTCTAGCACTGAGCTATTCCCAATTTAGTGGAATAAAGTCAATTATGTAAATAATCACAAAGTATACTTCAAAACAAGAGCAATAATAGAAATAAACATGATATGCTCTGAGAGCACATGAGAGGGAAACTAACCCATTTTTGATGTTTAGGAAATACTTCAATTATTTTTTTTTTCTTTCTAGGATTCTGGATTCTCTTCTATTAATGCACACACACACACACACACACACACACACGGTGCATTTTTAGTTTAGCATACTGCCAGTCATATAGTAAGTGCCCAAATAGATGCCAGATCCATTAAGATGTTTCTGCCTTTTTAGAACTACTCAGTATGTCCCATCCCCAATTTCTGTTCAAACTCTCCTGGTTGCTTTATCTGGATCCATGAGGATGGATGTGGACCATTGCATTATCAGTCTAGGTGCAGAAATCCCTGGGTTTAGTTGTTTGGACATAGGCGTGGAGAAATATCCTTTTTTACTGTATATTGCCTCAGGTAATTCTAATTCACAATCATGATTGAGAACCACTGAATAATTGCTGACATTTTCAGTCTATAGGCATAGCTGCTATTAAGGGATGGTTGGAAGGATTTTCTTATGAAAGTGGTCTCTACTGCTGGATTAGGAAGTATTCTTAGAAATATATCACTAGGGGGAGTTACCATTGCAGCTCAGTGGTAACGGAACTGACTAGTAGTATCCATGGGGATACAGGTTCGATCCCTGGCCTTGCTTGGTGGGTTGAGAATCCAGTGTTTCCTTGAGCTGTGGTGTAGACTCATCTCAGATCTGGCATTGATGTGGCTGAGGTGGAGACTGGCAGATACAGCTCCAATTTGATCCCTAGCCTGGGAACTTCCATATGCCATAGATACAGTCCTAAAAAGACAGAAAAAAAAATTATCACTAGGATATACTAATTAAAATTTTGTTCCACAAAAATGACATTGTTTTTGGTCAGAAGACTAAATCATTAAGTACTTCCTGTGGAGTTGATATCATCTTAAACATTCCTTCTTTAACTGCAAACATTAAGAGATCTTCTCTCTGTGAAATATCAATTTTTAAATGTAAGTATTAAAGTAGCATTTAAATCAAATTATTCTGTCTAATCTTATAATGTAAGTCATTTCTAAATGTTAAATTCTGAAAAGAGACCCCCCTAATTCAAAGATTTCCATTTTAAGTAAAATTCCATTCCTGCATATGGGGAAATTATTTTTTCATTTTGGTCTCTTCCTCTTTGATCTCAGATGAACTTTGAAGAAGAAAAGTTTAGAGAATTTTCTGTAGAGCAAAGTGTATCTCCATCCATAGCTTTTCCTGGCATTGCCCTCTTTCATCAGGAGGAACTTGAGGATTTTCCCAAGGAAGTGACTCATATCTGCAGCTCCAAGGTTCTGTTTAAGAAACACGTTATCCACAGTTTCCAACATCTAGAATCTGATTTTCTCTCTATTAATAAAATTATTGTTTTATATATATAATATTCTTGTTATATATATCCACACATGTACACATATATATAATTCTTGTTTTATATGTATGCATGGATAATCAATATAGTTGATTCACATTGTTGTGCTGGTTTCTGCTGTAAAGTGACCCAGTCAAATGTATATATATGTTCCCTTTCTTATATCATCTTCTGTCATGTTCTATCCCAATAAATTGGACACTGGAAAGATGAACAATAAAACTCAAAGGTGAATTCACAATTTTGCTTGATTATAAACTGAAAGCATCGACTGTAGGTAGTAGAGAGTAGTTCCGTGGCCAAATCTGGAGATGTTTTAGCAGTATGATAATATTTTTTACATTCTGTCAAGTGATATTTTGTATGAATTAGGAAAATAAGGTAATTTTTCTTCATTAATATACTAATACAGGATTGCAGCGAGAAATTCAGTAAAATTTAACCATCTTTGGATAAATAATGCCAGGATAAATTCTGCTTTGGTTAAGGAACATGAATACAATATTTGCTTGAGACCATGTTATCTTCTTTGCATCTGTTTTGGTTAAGGAACACGAATACAATATTTGCTTGAGACCGTGTTATCTTTTTTGCGCTAATAATTAGTGAGATAGATTAGAACTTTATGTTACCTTCTTTTTCCATTTGGCATTATAGTGGTCCCATAAAAATAAATTAAAGAACTTTCTCTTTTTGGAACATTTTAATATAAGGGAAGAAATGTATTTCCCAGAAAATTTAGTGAGATCATATATAAAGCTTTAACAGCCCAGTACCTTGTGAGAGAGATTAAATAGGAGATAGTATTGCTACCAAAATTGTTTTTTTTTTTTTGGTCTCATTTTTATTTTGATCTTTCCAGAAGCTTGTCTTAATACTAATCAAATAAGTAACATTTTATTCAATATTTCTACCATTCATGGGCAAATTTTTTATTGAAAAATTACATACATTCAGAGGAGCATACAAATAGCAATTGCAAAGCTCAACAAAATTTCACAGAATGAACACACCTGTGTAACAAGTACCCAGACTGAGAAACATTACCAGTATATCTGAAGCTCCCTCACTCCCCTTCTATTCTCCATCCACTAAGGGTAACTACCATCATGGCTTTTATATATGTACTTATTTTTCTTTTTATGGCCACACTTGTGGCACATGGAAGTTTCTGGGCTAGGGGTCGAATCAGAGCTGCAACTGAAGCCTTCCCCACAGCCACAACAATGCCAGATTGGAGCTGCATCTGTAGCCTACACCACAGCTCTTAGAATGCTGGATCCTTAACCCACTGAGTAAGGCCAGGAATTGAACCTGCATCCTCATAGTGATATCGAGTTCTTAACCTGCTAAGCCATGGTGAAAACTCCCACAATTATGACTTTTAGTGCATACATTATATTTTTCGTTTCTTGAACTTACAGAAATAAAATTATATAATATGTACTTGTGCCATAATTATGTCATCTGTAAATAACAACTTTTTCTTTTTGTTTAGGACAGTTATGGCTTTTAATTTATTTTCCCTATCCTAGTGCCTACAAAGAACCTCTAGCAAAATGTTATATATAAATGGTAGTATTGAGAATCCTTGGTTCACTTCCTAGCTCATGTGAAAATCTTTTCAAAACCTCATATACTGATATTTTCAATAGATCTTTGTTAATATCCTCTTTAAGAGTAAGGAATTTTGTACTATTCTCAGTTTGCTAGAGAGTTTTATCTAAAATGAATGATGAATTTCATCCAATACACCTTCTACAATTAAGAATTGAATAAACATCTAATTTTTATCTTTTGCTTTTGATGCTATTATATGTACCATGGTTTTAGGACTTTTTCAGTTTTTGCATTGCCAGTATAAAGAAATACAATGGATTTTTAAAAACTATTTATTTTATAGCACAGTATACAAGTGCTGCAAAAATGGTGGAGAGGTCATGTGTACTTTTCACTTAATTTCTCTCAATGCTCATAATTTATATGACAATAGTATGGGAGCAAATCAAGGAAACTGAAATTTTATGTATTTATATTATTCTATGCCATTTTATCACTTGTAATCACCAACCCAGTTAAGAGCTAGAACTATTCCATTGCCACAGTTACCTCCCTCATGCCCATTCCCTCCTTAATTTGTAACTTCTGGAAACAACTAATCTGTTTTCCATCTCTATAGTTTATCATTTAAATATGTTACATAAATAAAATCATATAGTACAGTGACTTTTTTTTCACCCTGTACAGCAAGGGGATCAAGTTATCTTTACATGTATACATTTTTCCCCCACCCTTTCTTCTGTTGCAACATGAGTATCTAGACAAAGTTCTCAATGCTATTCAGCAGGATCTCCTTGTAAATCTATTCTAAGTTGTGTCTGATAAGCCCAAGCTCCCAATCCCTCCCACTCCATCCCTCTCCATTTGGGCAGCCGCAAGTCTCTTCTCCAAGTCTATGATTTTCTCTTCTGTGTAGATGCTCATTTATACTGGATATTAGATTCCAGTTATAAGTGATATCATATGGTATTTGTCTTTGTCTTTCTGACTCATTTCACTCAGGATGAGATTCTCTAGCTCCATCCATGTTGCTGCAAATGGCATTATGTCATTCTTTTTTATGGCTGAGTAGTATTCTATTGTGTATATATACCACATCTTCCAAATCCAATCATCTGTTGATGGACATTTGGGTTGTTTCCATGTCCTGGCTACTGTGAATAGTGCTGCAATGAACATGTGGGTGCATGGGTCTCTTTTAAGTAGCGTTTTGTCCGGATATATGCCCAAGAGTGGGATTGTGGGTTCATATGGAAGTTCTATGTATAGGTTTCTAAGGTATCTCCAAACTGTTTTCCATAGTGGCTGTACCAGTTTACATTCCCACCAACAGTGGGATATTTGATATTTGATATTTTTCCATTTAGCATAATGAGATCATCCAGATTGTTGCAAGATCAATAGGCCATTCCTTTTTTATTGCTGAGTAATAGTCCATGTTATAGATGTTGTATAGTTTATTTTTAACATTTTTTATTTATTTATAATAAATATTATATATTAATATTTTAATTTACACTTTTGGGCCAATTTATGCTGTATAGCATAGTGACCCAGGTATGTCTTTGTGGGTATGTATTCCTTTTCTTGTATTATATTATTTTATTATTATTTATGTTTAGGGCTGTACATGTGGCACATGGAAGTTCCCAGGCTTGAAATCCAATCAGAGCTGCATCTGTGGGCCTACACCAAAGCCACAGCAACACAGAGTCCAAGCCTTGTCTGTGACCTACACTGCAGCTCACGGCAATACTGGATCCTTAACCCACTGAGTGAGGCCAGGGATTGAACTCACACCCTCATGGATACTAGCAAGGTTCGTTACCACTGAGCCACAATAGGAACTCCTATATTATTTCTTATATTATTTAGTCACACACTTATTGAGGCACATTTTGGTTTTTAAGGTTTTGATTATTACATGTAAAGGTGCTAAACATTTGTGTCCAGCTTTTAGTATGGATATAAATGCTAATTTCTCTGTGTAAATATTCAGGAGTTCTATTTCTAGGACTCACGGTAACTATGTTTTTAGTCTATTTAAAAAACTGGTCAAATTATTTTGCATTCAGTTGTACCATTTTACATTTCCATCACAAGGTATGAGAAATTTAATTTCTCTGAATCCTCAGCAGCATTTAGTACAATAGAGTGTTTGTCTTTCTGACTTACTTCACTTAGCCCACAAGATTTATCCACATTGTCACAAATGGCAAGAATTATATTTCTTTCTCATGGAAGAATAATATTCCATTATATATAATATATAGTATACTAAACATTTAATATATTATTATATGATATTATTATAGTATATAATGTATATATATCTATCTTCTTTATCCAGTCATCTGTTGACAGGCACTTAGATTGTTGCCATATACATCAGATCATTTATGTTTTGCTATTGAGTTGCATACATTCCTTATATGGTTTTAGTACTAACTCCTTATCAGGTTTGTGATTTACAAATATTTTCTTGCATTCAGTGTGTTGCCTTTTCATTTTGTCCTTTCTTTGGCTGTACAGGAGCTATTTAATCTAATGTAGTCTCACTTGTTGATTTTTGCTTTTGCTTTTGTTTTTTGTGCATTCATTATCATATCCTAAAATCAATGTTAAGATCAATGTCAAGGAGCTTTTTTCCCTATATTTTCTTCTAGGAGTTTTGTGGATTCAGGTATTACACTTATATCTTTAATTTACTGTGAGTTAATTTTTGTGAGTGGGTAAGACAGGGAGGAGTCAGATAGCATTCTTTTGCATGTTTCCCAACATCATTTATTGAAGAAACTATTCTTTCCACATTGACTATAGTTGGATCTTTTGTCAAATATTAGTTGACCATACATATGAAGGTTTATTTCTCAGTTCTCAATTCCATTTCACTGCTCCATGTGTCTATGACTTTAACCAATTTTGATTACTATAGCTTCGTGGCATTGTGTGAAATCAGGAAGCATGTTGCCTCCAACAGTGTTTTTCACTCTCAGGCTTTCCTTTTTCAAAGTTATTAGTGATTTCATAAAAATTTCATTTTTCTCTTTTTGTGAAAAATATTGTAATTTTGATAGGAATTGAATTAATTTTTTTTGTTTTTAGATAGAATGGACATGTTAACAATATTAATTCTTCCAGTCCATGATTATAAGGTGTTTTTTGATGTGTGTGTGTCTTCTTCAATTTCTTTCGTCAAATTTTTATAGTTTTCATTGTACAGACCTTTCCCCTACTAAGCATTTTCTGTTTTTGATGCTATTGTGATTGAGATTGTTTTCTTTACTTCCTTTTCAGATATTTGGTTGTTAGTGTATAGAAACAAGCCTGACTTGGCTGTGTTAATGTTGTATCTTACAACTTTTTTGAGTTCATTGGATAGTTCTAGCAGCTTATGGGTGGGGTTTTTACAATTTTATATTATATAGGATCATATTATCTGCAAAGACAACTTCACTTTTTACTTTCTGATTGAGATGTCTTTTATTTCTTTTCCTTAACTAATTGTTCTAGATAGGACTTCCAGGACGGTGGTGAATAGGAGTTATAAGAAGAGCCAGCTTATCTTGTTCCTGATGCTAGAGGATAAGCTTTCAACCTTTCATTGCTGAATGTGATATAAATTGTAGGCCTGCCATAGATTGTCTTTATTATGTTGCTCTTTGTTCCTCTCTCCCAAATTTATTGATTCTTCTAAATCTCGAAGGGATATGTTATTTTGTCAAATGCTTTTTCAGCATCTATTAAGATGATATAATTTTTATCTTTTTCAATTAAAATGGTATACTGTATTTATTAATTTGCACATGCTGAACTTCCCTTGCATGCCAAGGATAAATCATACTTGATCATGGAATAAGTGCCTTTTAATATGCTGTTGAATTGGATTTGCTAATAAAATTATAGGCTTTCTATGTGGTTTCTAATGACACAAGTAGAGAGGGTTTTATTAATGTATAGGCTATGCATCCAGTCTTTGCAGAAAGAGATGGAGTTAGGTTTCACTTTTATTTGTGGAATGTGGTTGGTGTAGGGAAGCTGTAGTCTAAATGCTTTCTGTTTTTGTGGGCTGCTCTTTTACTTGCCCTCTTTGTCTAGAAGGAACTGTCCAAAACTAACACGACATTGTAAGTCACCCATACTCCAGTAAAACTAATATGAAACAGAAAAGAAAAAAAAAAGAGCTCTCTTTTATTGAGGATATTTTTTTCTGTACCTGTTAGCATTTCTGTGTTGTCTGTTCCAACACCCAGTCAGGCTTATATGAGGAAAAAGAAATGACAAAATTCAAAAAAGGAGTTCCCTTGGATTTCCCGTGTGGCTCACAACAAAAAGGGGAGTTGCCACTGTAGTGCAGTGGGTTAAGAATCCAACTGTAGTGGCTCAGGTCACTGTGGAGGTGTGAGTTTGATCCTTGGCCCAGCACAGTGGGTTAAAGGATACCATGTTGCCACAACTGTGTTGTAGTTTGCAGCTGCAGCTCAGATTCAATCCCTGGCCCAGGAACTTCCATATGCTGTGGGTGCTTCCATTAAAAAAAAGTCAAAAGGGAAAATTATCACCATATCATTATTTGGATCTTGAAGTCTTGACTCTCTCACCTCCATTGTTCAGAGTTTTCTTTGCATAAAATGTCCAGGGTTGTTAGATGTACTTAGTGGAAGGAATTCAGAAAAGTACATCTATTCTAACTCATCTCACATCTAGAACTCTACAATTGATTTTAAAATATTGACTTTTATCCAGTGATTATGCTAAACTCACTTCTTATTAATTTGACTTTTTGTAGATACCTTTGGATTTTCCATATATATATATATATATTCCATATGTATATATATATATATATATATTCATACATTGTGTCATCTGTAAATTGAGTCTTTAATTTCTTCCTTTCCAATTTTAATCCATTTTATTTCCTTTTCTTTGTTCATTACACCATCTGACCCTCCAGAAAAATGTTGAATTAAAGTAATAATGTGGGATTTTTATCAATTTCCCATTCTCAAGTTGATTTTTTTTTCTTTTTTTTCACTTTTTAGGGCCACACCTGCAGCATATGGAGGTTCCGAGGCTAGGGATCGAATTGGAGCTACAGCTGCCACCCTACTCCACAGCCATAACAATGTGGGATCCAAGCCACATATGCAACCTACACCACAGTTCTTGGCAATGCCAGATCCTTAACTCACTGAGCGAGGCCAGGGATCAAAGCCACATCCTCATGGATCCTAGCTGGGTTTGTTAACTGCTGAGCCATAAAGGGAACTCTGACATTTTTTTTAATTTCAAGAATAATGTTTATTTTAAGGTATTTGTGTAAACACTATTTATCAGATTATGTATCCCCTAGTATAAGAATCCATGGTGTTGTTAGTTTACAATTTGTTTAAATAAATTCATGTTGAATAAGTTTTTTACTATATGAAGATATATACATCTTTAATTACATGAATTTATTTTTTAATGCTAAAATAGCCTTATATACCTAGAACAACACAAGTTGCATTATCTTTTTTATCTATCAATAAATTCAATTGCTAATATTTTATTAAGGACTTGCCTTCATGTTCATATGTTAAATTAAACATGTATCAATCCTTAGGTATGTTGTCATAGACAAATTCTTCAACTTTGCATCTTAGTATTCTTATCACAAACCTGCCTTTCTTTTCTCATATTTTAATCTTACGTTGAAATAAAAGCAGTCTTTGAAAAGGATAATAAAAAAGAAGTTTAAAATTGCTGGTATGGTTAATGATTTACTAGGATTTGTTTTTATATACAAAAGAAATCCTTCTTTAATGTGTTTATTTTCTTGAGAAATCTAGAAAGCTTTGTTTATATTTCCATTTATACATGATCCTTATTTACCCTTTAGAATTTATAGTTATATCTGTTTCTTTATAGTTTACATTTTCTAAGAATACTTATTTTATTCTATGTACTTTTTATATTCTCCTCCTACTCCAAAATGTTGAATCAGTCTTAAAATTTCTAAATATCACATTTTCTATTATTGATTAGAGGAAAATGTCTAGCAGGAATAGAGAGCCTCCCTGTATTCATTTACAGGAAAATAATCAGTTGGACTATGTCTTTCTGTTGAATTGCCTCATTTCTGCTGAATTTTAACCCTCAATTACCTCCTCTGTTAGGTATATTGTTATTAAAGTATCAACTGAGAACTTAACTGTAGAACTCTATGTTTCCACAATCAATTCTCTGTAGATGAAGCCACATAAATTCATAACTGTTTATCTTATGAATTGGGTTTCCTTATTATCTGCTCAGTATTGAGGTACCTGTCTTCACTGACAGTGATGTTCTAACTATAAAACTATAAGTGTTTTGACTTCTGTTTTAAGAGCTGTAACAGTTTTGGTCAATTCTTATTTCTGTAACATCTCTCAAAGTGTTTCCAATGTCTCAGTGAAAAAATTTACAAGTTATCTTTCCAAGTATGGGGGAAAAAAAAAACACAGCTTTGAAATATCTCTTCCTCAATCATTGCCACATCAACCAGAGAAGATATAAAAGCCTCCTTCATTCATTCAACACATTTTTATTGTCTCTAGTTCATTTTATTTCAGACATTTTAAAAAGCAAGTGTTGAGGATGTGAAGATAATAAAGACAAAAACCTCAGTCTACAATGAATTTACCTAACATTCTTGGCTTCTCCCTCTGTCACACAAATTAGTTGCTGAAATTGTTTCTAGAACCCACTGACTTAAAACTCTATACAAATGAAACCTTCAATTCAGACTTATATTTAATTTGTGTCTAGTTGTTTCTAAACTTGAATTTCATTTTAGTTTTCCTATCTTTGATTATAAAATCTCAGTAAGTAGGAAACAATCCTTTGAACTAGTCTTAATATAACTTTGAGGATAACCAATGTTGATGAAGGTTTTTTGATGAAATTAGTGACAATAACATAAACCATGCCCAATAATTGATATAGGTGAAAATGTGATTTATTTTTGTACACTTTCTAGCATTCTGCATAAACTTGTTACAGTAGGTCATACTGTGGCTTCATTCATTAAGGCAAATCAACCAGTTTGGATTTTTACCATCTATATCTTTATCTCATTAAAAAAGAAAAATCAGGAGTTCCCGTCGTGGGGCAGTGGTTAACGAATCTGACTAGGAACCATGAGGTTGCGGGTTTGATCCCTGGCCTCGCTCAGTGGGTTAAGGATCCAGTGTTGCCGTGAGCTGTGGTGTAGGTTGCAGACATGGCTTGGATCCCATTGCTGTGGCTCTGGTGTAGGCCAGTGACTATAGCTCCGATTACACCCCTAGCCTGGGAACCTCCATATGCCACAGGAGCAGCCCAAGAAATGCCAAAACGACAAAAAAATAAAAATAAAAAAAAATAAAATCAGCTTTGATGAACAAATAATAGTGAATCTCTGTTATGACCCAGGCACTTATCTGGACACATTCACATGTATCATCATTTTTAGCCCTCACAACAGCACTGGGAAATAGGTGTCATTTTATACATGCTACAGATGGGAAAATTAGGGCTCCAGTAATTTTAATGATTTGTCAATTTGTCTAGATTCACTTGATTTGTCATTCAGAGAGGAGTATTGGAACCCACACTATTAGGCAACTTCTCTTTCAAAGATGGTATTGTGGTAAAGTGGCAAAGCCAAATGTTTGGTTGTTACACAGTCATGTAAATTGGATTCACTCTAATTCATCTAACTGATATCCCTTTAAATATTTTGTAAGAGTAAGAAACATATATACATCCATTCTTTTTCAGATTTTTTCCCATATAGATTATCACAGAATATTGGGTATAGTTGCCTATGCTATAGAGTAGGTCCCCGTTGTCCACCCATTGGATATGTGTTTATGTATGACTGAATCACTTTGTCATATGGCAGAAATTATCACAACATAGTAAATCAACTATACCTCAATAAAGCTTGAAGAAAAGGAAACATATCAATTCCTTACTCAATTCATTGGAGACATCTAGTTGGAGTCAGTTAAAGTTGAGAAGAAAATAAAACCTGTGGCAAGGTGGAGAAGAAATTGGTAAGACTTTGGAAAGGTTAGTTTTTACCCATATGTAATAGCAAACTGAATAAACAAAATACATATAATAAAATTTGATCCAATGAATGGATAGAATGAAAGAAGAAAATTAATAGAAGAACAGATTTGCTTTATGGAAGAAAGGAAGCAGAAGGTAGACCATTTCAGTATGAAAGGAGTTTTTTGGAGTTTAATGTAAAAGTCATAAATAAGAGTATTATGACTTCATGAAACAAAACCAAACAATGAAGTTACCATCTCCTAACCCATTCATGAAAAAGCAATTATTTTAACCTCAAATTTTCTACTTGCCAAAATGCTTTTCAACTTACTATGTCTTCTAAATTTTCCACGTAAGTCCACTGCTATCCCACAGCTTTTGCATGGCTGACTTGACCTCTTTGTTCCGAAGTGTGTAGATGAGGGGATTCAACATGGGGGTAATAACGTTGTAGAGTACAGACACCAGCTTGTCCACAGAAAAAGTGGAGAAGGGACGAGCATAGATGAAAATACAGGGTCCAAAAAAGAGTGTTACTACCATGAGATGAGAGCCACAGGTTGAGAGTGCCTTTCGCCTTCCCTCTTTGGAGCGGATCTTGACCAGGATAGTGGTGTAGGAGGAAACCAACACTACAAAGGAGCTGGTAGAGATCAACCCACTATTAGATACCATTAGCAATTCAATGACAAATGTGTCTGCACAGGCAAGTTTGATGACAGGGGGAACATCACAAAAGAAGTTGTCCACCTGCTTTGGCCCACAAAAGGGCAGACGGATAGTGAGAATCGTCTGGACAGTAGAGTGCACAAACCCTCCCATCCAGGAGGCAGCCACCAAGGCACAGCATAATCCTCGACTCATGATAGTGGTGTAGTGGAGGGGGCGACAAATTGCAACATAGCGATCATAGGCCATCACTGTGAGCAGGAACATCTCAGCTGCCCCTACAAAATGCAGGAAGAAGAGCTGCATAATGCATTGGTCATAAGGAATAGGCTTTTCATTATCAAGAAAGTCAGCCAGAAGCTTAGGGGTAGTTACTGTTGAATAACATAGGTCCAGGAAAGACAGGTTTCCAAGAAGGAAATACATGGGTGATGAATTCAGATGCTTATCAGAGGCCACTGTAACCATGATAAGGACATTGCCTACCCAAGTGGACACATAGAAGAAAAGAAATAGTACAAATAGCCCTTTTTCAATATATGGTCTATGTGAGAAGCCTGCCAGGACAAATTCTCTGACTTCTTCTGTTTGGTTTTTATCCATTGGATCTGGCTCCACCTACATCAAAGAAATTAAACAAGGGATATTAGTCACAGAAAAAATTGATAAGTTATTTCACATAAAATGCAAGAATCTTCTTGATTCAAAAAGGGATATTTTTTCTCTAGGACACTTCTTGACTGATTATCTGGAAGAATTATTTTTCTTCTTGGATGATATAAATATATGTTCTCCAACATCACCAAATTTCAGACAGTGATGAAGTAACCAAGATTTTTTGAACAAAGCCATGTAGTGAACCTTCAACTTGATACATCTCTTTCAGTTAGTATTTTCCCTCCACCTTTATACATTCAGTCTCAAAACCTATATTATATTTCCCTGAGATATTAGCATTTAAAAAAATTTCAATCTTTAAGAAAAAATCAATCTTGAAGGTAAAATTTAAGATTCCAGTAGAGGTTTTATTTGGGATAGGAAACATCACACTGTGTAGATGTTTACACCTTTATAGTAATCCTGTGCCATTTTCTATAAGGATAACTCTTGAGGCTCTGTGCTGTGAAAGGGGCCAGAGGAAAGATTACATTCCACTCTGGGCCTATTGCTAGTTCATTACCTAAGTAATACCTCTTACCTAGGTTTGCTGAATGCCTGGTCAGCTTATTACTGTTGTTATAAATCATCTCTGTCCAGCATATTATTGCTTATAATACATTCTTTACCTTAAGTCATAGTTGCGAACATATGGGCACAGGTTATACTGTTACAGATCTAAATAGAATATAAAATGGTTACTCATCCCTTCAGGTTACTCCTTCTTTTGACTCCTGTCAAATTGGGTAAAAATAAATAATTTCTCTGAGATGAAAGTATTAGTAGTCCAGGGAGCATGTGTATGTGTTTGAGCAGTGGCTAGAATGTGCTACTGCATGAGATGAAATGGGAGATAGCCCACTGAGGACTGCGGAGGATCAAGATAACTGTTCTGGACTCAAAATCTACAGCTGTTCCATGCACACAGCAGTACTGTGAGGAATTAACACATAATAATTTCAAAGCTTAGACACTGGTGAATTTTACCTTTCAGAGTTCATGCCCCATCTAAATATATGAACTGAATATATCTTTGTTTAGATATTTTAAAAGAATTAAAGTTTTGAAAAAGAATTTTAAAACAAAACTTGGTTTAACTAAAACGATAAAAATTTATATTTGTTCCTTATAAGGCAATAACAGAAATATTAGCAATATGCTAACAATTAAAAGTATCAAGGAATAATGTGAAGAAAACTCCCCAAATTTAAATATTCGTTTGTTAAAATAATGTTTGCAAAAGATTCATTAATCTGAGAAAATGATCAAATAATAAAGGAAAAAAATAAGACACAAAAATATATTTATGAAAAAAATCTGTATATATGGAAATGTTAATAAATATAAGAACTAAATGTAAACATTTCAATACATAACCTGTGAATTTGTGCTGTTAGGTATATCCATAGAACTTTTTTGTGTATGAAAAAAATTTTATATTAAAAATTGAATGTAAATTGTTATTTTTGCACAATTGTATAATTACAGTTACTGAATTTCAGGTAAAAATCCCCTTATTATAATCCACATAACTTTTTCGGAGAATAATTATTACTGTCTAGCTATAACATAAAACAACCTCAGATTTATTAAAAGCAAGTATTACATAGATGTGTTTTTCAAGAAATAATTCACAAATTTTTCATGTTTAAAATTTTTATAATTAAAAAGTAATGAATACATATTGCTGAAATTTGTTAACATGAAAAACATATAGAAAATAATCTTCCCAGCATCAAGAAGCAAACATGGTTAACTTTAGATAGTCATATATCTGAAACTTTTTAAAATGCATTTTGATTTAAAATTGATGTAATGATATATATGCAATATGACCCACTACTGAAAAATACCACAATTACCATTAAATACTGATATTCCAAGTGGGTACAGGTGACAGGAGCATGAAGAAGTGCTTTAAGTATAACAGGCTTCAAGTTGAATTACATACCTTCTATCTATAAAGTGTAGATTCTCAAGTCTTATAGTCACAGAAGCCTGGCATGCCAACATGACAGAGCCATCCTAGACACTGTAGAAGCAAGAAGATAAATAAATTAGATTGAACTTCCTGGTTACAATGGTCATCATTAAGAATTTTTGACGTTTAGGGATTTAGGAAATCAGGTGTTCACAATCAAATCACAAAGGGAATCATTAAAAATTTTTAATCACAACCTTTCCAGAAATTATGGAACACAAAAATGTGTGTGTTTTGGGGTGATAGTGGGATGTGAAGGTAAAAAAAAAAAAAGGCAATGGATAGGAAAAAGAAAATGAAAATAAAAAGATACAATAGTTGCAATAATATCAGCTGGGTTATATTGAGAAGTGTTCCCAGGACTGAGAATGGGAAAGATAATGGAATATTAGGAAAAGTTTGGCTGCAGGTGTCTTGCCAAAAATTGTACGTTTTGTCCTGCTTTCTTTATATTAAGTTTTTCAAGCCTGGAATCGATGTATGTTTAATTTGCCAAGAAACTGCTAAACATTTTTTATATGTGATTGTACTAATTTACATTTCACTGTCATTGTAAGAGAATTTTAAGTGTTCCACATCTTCGACAACTAAAAAAAATTGTTTATGCATTCTGCTGAGTATGTTATGGCATCTGTGGTTTAATTTGCATATTCTTGGTAAGTTATGGTGGTGAACACCTTTTTCATGTTTATGGGATATTTGGAAATCTTTTTCATCAAGTGTGCATTCAAATTATTTGCATAACTGTTAATTGGATCATGTGCATTTTGTAATATGTAATCTGCATTCCTGGATGAAATGTTTTATATGTATCTATTAATTCCATCTGGCTAATGTGTTAAAGACTACTATTTCCTATATTGGGTGCATATGTATTTTCAATTGTTATATCTTCTTGTTAATTGATCATTATTATATATGTCCTCTTTTGTCTGTTGTTAACAAACTGCTATCTTGCCTTTCTTTTCATTTTCATTTTCATGGAATACCTTTTTCCATCCCCTTTATTTTAAGTCTGTGTATTTCTTTAGATGAAGTGACTTTCTTATAGGCAGTATATAAATGAGTTTTCTTAAAAAATCCATTAAACCACTGTATGTCTCTTGGTTAGAGTACTAGTCTATTTACATTTAAAGTTATACATATGTACTTATTATCATTTTGTTCATTGTTTGGGGACTGCTTTGTAGTTATTTTTCCTTTCTTCTTCTTTTGCTTTCCTCCATTGAATTTGATGGCAATATTTAATATTATGTTTGTATTATTTTCTTTTTTGTATGTATCTATTATAAATTTTTAATTTGAGGTGTTCCCATTGTGGCACAGCAGAAACGAATCCAAGTAGGAACCATGCGGTTGTGGATTCAATCCCTGGTCTCGCTCAGTTGGTTAAGGATCTGACTTTGCAGTAAGCTCTGGTGTAGGTTGTGGCTCGGATCTGACATTGCTGTGGCTGTAGCATAGCCTGGCAGCTGTAGCTACAATTTGACCCCTTAGCCTGGGAACCTCCATATGCCGAGGATGAGGCCCTAAAAAGCCAAAAAAAAAAAAAGTTTGTGATTACCATGAGGTTCATATGTAACAATTTTCATATACATAAGAAATTATTTTTCAGTAGGATGGTCTCTTAAATTTAAATTCAGTAGAAAAATTCTAAATTTTTACTCTTCCCACCACATTTAATGTTTTTGCCATCATATTTTACATCTTTTTATTTTGTGTATTCCCTAATTACTTGTTGTGGATATAGATGATTTTACTACTTTTTTCTTTTAACCTTCCTAGTAGATTCATAAGCAATTGATTACTACATTTACTGTATATTTGCTTTTAACAGTGAGATTTTTTCTTTTATAATTTTTAACTTCATAGTCATGGTCTTTTCATTATAATATTTTTTATATAGCTGCATTAGTGATGTTCAACACTTTCACCTTTTACTTGTCTGTAAAATTCTTTACCTCTTCATCAAATCTGAATGATTAACTTTCTTAATAGGGGTCTCTTCATTGTAGGTTATTTTCATTGTCTTGAATATATCATGCCACTCCCTTCGGGCCTGAGAAGTTTCTGTTGAGAAGTCAGCTCATAGTCTTATGAGAGTTCCTTGGTTCATGAGTAGTTGTTTTTCCCTCTTTATCTTTATTTTTGCCAGTTAATTAAAATGCATCTCCATGTGGTCCTGTTTGGGTTGATCCTTTTTGGGACTCTATTCTTTGTGGACATGGGTATCTGTTTGTTTCCCCAGGTTAGGGAAGTTTTCAGCTATCATTTCTTCAAATAAAATCTTTGCTCCTTTATCTATTTTTCTGGGCTCCACATAATAATGGACATTTTGACAGCTTAGGTGATTACACTCCTCTGTCTTCCAGATCACTAATCCATTCTTTTGCATCATCAAAACTACTTTTTTTAACTCAGTGAATTTTAGTATATTTACAGTTGTACAACCATCATCACAACCCAGTTTTACAACATTTCCACCCCAGAACCCTCCAACCAGTCCTTCCCTCTCCCAACCTGTCTCTTTTGGTAACCAAAAGTTTTTCAAAGTCTGTGGGTCAGTTTGTATTCTGCAAAGAATTTCATGGTATCCCTTTTATAGATACCACATATAATTGATAGCATATGATATTTGTGTCTCACTGTCTGACTAACTTCACTTAGCATGATAATTTCTAGGTCCATCCATGTTGCTGCAAGTAGCATTGTTTCATTCCTTTTTATGGGTGAGTAAATATTCCAATATGTATATGCACTTAGGTCCCATTTGTTTATTTTTGTTTATTGTCATTACTCTATGAGGTGGACCTTAAAGGTATTGCTATGGTTTATGTCAGAGAGTGTTCAGCCCATGTTTTCCTCTAAGAGATTTATAGTATCTAGTCTTATATTTAGGTATTTAAACCATTTTAAGGTTTTGTTTTGTTTTTATGTATGGTGTTATGGAGTGTTCTAGTTTCATTCTTTTACATGTAGCTGTCCAGTTTTCCCAGCACCACTTGTTGAAGGCACTGTCTTTTCTCCATTGTATTTTCTTGCCTCCTTTGTCAAAGATTAGCTGACTGTAGGTGCTTGGGTTTAATTCTGGGCTTTTTTTTTTTTTTCTCTTCCACTTATCTATATTTCTGTTTTTGTGCCAGTACCATACTCTTTTGATGACTGAAGCTTTTTAGTATATTCAGGGAACCTTATTCCTCCAGCTCCACTTTTCTCTCAGAATGACTTTGGCTATTCTGGATTGTTTGTTCTTCCAATCTTTAAAATATTTTGTTCTGGTTATGTGCAAAATATCATTGGTAATTTGAGAGGGTTGCATTAAATCTGTAAATTTCCTTTGGCATTGTATGCATTTTGACAATATTTATTCTTCTAATACAAGAGCATGGTATATCTTTCCATCTGTTTTTGTCATCTTTTATTTCTTTCACCAGCATCTTAGAGTTTTCAGAGTAGAGGTCTTTAGTCTCTTTAGGTGGGTTTATTCCTAGCTATTTTATTCTTTCTGATGTGATGGTAAGTGGGATTGTTTCCCTAATTTCTCTTTCTGATCTTTCATTGTAAGTATATAAAAATACAGTTGATTTTTTTTTGTACTTTGTATCCTGCAAATTTGCCAAATCCATTGATGAGCTCTAACAGTTTTCTGGTAGCATCTTAAGGATTTTCTAGCTATAGTATCACGTCATTATCAAACAGTAATAGTTTACTTCTTTTCAAATTTGGATTCTTTTTATTTCTTTTTCTTCTCTGTTTACCATGACTAGGACTTCCAAAACTATGTTGAATAGTAGTGGTGAGAGTAAACATCCTTGTCTTTTTCCTGATCTTAGTGGAAACGTTTTCAATTTTTCAACATTGAGAATGATGTTAGCTGTGGGTTTGTGTTATATGGCCTTTATTATGTTGAGTTAGCCTCCCTCTATGCCCACTTTCTGGAGGGTTTGTTTTTTATCAGAAATGGGTGTTGATTTTTTCAGAAGTTTTTTCTGTATCAATTGAGGGGATCTTGTGTTTTTCTTTTAAGACTTTTATTTTTCTATTATAGTTGATTTGCAATGTTCTGTCAATTTTTGCTGTATGGTTTGTATTCTTCAGTTTGTTAATGTGGTGTATCACACTCATTTATTTGCAAATATTGAAGAATCCTTGCATTCCTGGGATAAATCCCACGTGATCATGACGTACAATCCTTTTAAGGTATTGCTAGATTTTGTTCACTAGTATTTTGTTGAGGATTTTTACATCTATGTTCATCAGCAATATTGGCCTGTAATTTTCTTTCTTTTTTTTGTATCTTTGTCTTATTTTGGTATCAGGGTGATGGTGGTCTCATAAAGTGAGTTTGGGGGAGTTCCTTCTTTGGCAGTTTTTTGGAATACTTTCAGAAAGATAGGGGTTTACTCTTCACTAATTTTTTTATAGAATTCTCCTCGGAGCCATCTGGTTTGGGACTTTCATTTTTTGGATTTTTTTTTAAACAGTTTCAGTTTCAGTTTAAGTACTTGTTTTGGTCCATTCATCTTTTCTATTTCATCTTCATTTAATCTTGGAATATTGTACTTTTCTAAGAATTTGTCCGTTTCTTCTAGGTTGTCCATTATATTGGCATATAGTTCCTTGTTGTAGTCTTAATGATCCTTTGTATTTCAGTGGTGCCCATTGTAACTTCTTTTTCATTTCTAATTTTGTTGATATGAGCCCTCTCTCTTTTTTTCTTGATTAATCTGGCTAAGAGTTTATCACTATTTGTTGATCTTTTCCAAGAACTAGCTTTTAATTTCATTGATCTTTTTTATGGTTTGTTTCTATTTCATTTATTTCTGCTCTGATCTTTATGAATTCTTTCCTTCTGCTAAATTTGGGTTTTCACTGTTCCTCTCTGTCTAGTTGCTTTCGATGTAAAGTTAGGTTGTTTATTTGAGCTTTTTAATGTTTCATTGTTTCTTGAGTTTTTGTATTGTTATAAATTTCCCTCTTATAAATGCTTTTGCTGCATCCATAGGTTTTGTATTGTTGTGTCTTTCTGGTCATTTGCTTCCAGGTATTTTTAAATTTCTTCTTTGATTTCCTCAGCGATCCGTTGGTTGTTTACTAACATGCTGTTTAGTTTCCACATGTTTGTGGTTTTTTTTGCAGTTTTTTCTTGTTGTTGATTTCCAGTCATGTAGCATTGTAGTTGGAAAAGATGCTTGGTATGATTTCAATTTTCTTAAATTTTCTGAGGCTTGATTTGTGGCCCAGTATGTGATCTGTCCTAGAGAATGTTCTGTGTGCACTTGAGAAGAATGTGTATTCTGCTGCTTTTGGGTGAAATATTCTATAAATACTTACCGAGTCCTCTGGACTAATTCATCATTGAAGGCCTGTGTTTCTTGTTGATTTCTGTCTGGATGATCTGTCCATGGCTGTAAGTGGGGGTATTCAAGTCCCTCACTATTATGGGTTATTATCAATTTATCCTTTTAGGGTTGTTAGCAGTTGCTTTATATATTGAGGTGATCATATGTTGGGTGCATATATAGTTACAATTATTATATCTTATTCTTGGATTGATCCTTTGATCATTATGTGATGTTCTTCTTTGTCTCATAATATTCTTTATTTTAAGGTCTATTTTGTGTTTTGTTTGGACTGCTTTTTCTTATTTCTGTGTGGGTCTATTGTAGTTTTTTTTTCATTTTTTTTGTTTATTTATATATATATATATATTTTTTTTCTACTGTACAGTATGGTGACCCAGTTACACATACATGTATACATTCTTTTTTCTCACATTACATGTTCCATCATAAGTGACTAGACAGAGTTCCCAGTGCTACACAGCAGGATCCCATTGCTAATCCATCCTGAATGCAACATTCTGCATCTATTAACCCCAAGCTCCCAGTCCCTCCCACTCCCTCCCATTCCCCCTTGGCAACCACATGTCTATTCTCCAAGTCCATGATTTTTTTTTTCTGTGGAAAGGTTCCTTTGTGCCGTGTATTAGATTCCAGATATAAGTGATATCAAATGGTATTTGTCTTTCTCTTTTTGACTTACTTCACTCAGGATGAGAGTCTGGTTGCATCCATGTTGCTGCAAATGGGATTATTTTGTTCTTTTTTATGGCTGAGTAGTATTCTGTTGTGTACTGCCACATTTTCCTAATCCAGTCGTCTCTCAGTGGACATTTGGGTTGATTCCATGTCTTGGCTATTGTGAATAGAGCTGCAATGAACATGCAGGTGCATGTGTCTTTTTTGAGGAGAATTTTGTCTGGATATATGCCCAAGAGTGGGATTGCTGTGTCATATGGTAGTTCTATGTATAGATTTCTAAGGTACCTCCTTGTCAGTTGTATCATTTGAAACTATTTTCTCCTATTCTGTTAACTGTCTTTTTGTTTTCTTTTTGGTTTCCTTTGTTGTGCAAAAGATTTTCAGTTTGATTAGGTCCCCATTGGTTTATTTTTGCTTTTATTTCTGTTGCTTTGGGAGACTGACCTGAGAAAACATTTGTAAGGTTGATGTCAGAGAATGTTTTGCCTACATTCTCTTCCAGGAGTTTGATGGTGTCTTGTCTTATATTTAAGTCTTTCAGCCATTTTGACTTTATTTTTCATGTGCGGTATGAGGGTATGTTCTAGTTTCATTGCTTTGCATGTAGCTGTCCAGGTTTCCCAGCAATGCTTGCTGAATAGACTATTTCCCATTTTATGTTCTTGCCTCCTTTGTCAAAGTTTAATTGACCAAAGGTATCTGGGTTTATTTCTGGGTTCTCTATTCTGTTCCACTGGTCTGTCTGTTGGTTTTGGTACCAGTACTATACTGTCTTGATGACTGTGGCTTTGTAATATTGCCTGAAGTCTAGAAGGGAGATGCCTCCTGCTTGGTTTTTGTTCTTCAGAATTGCTTCGGCACTTCTGGGTCTTTTGTGGTTCCATATAAATGTTTGGATTGTTTTTTCTAGTTCTATGAGAAATGTCATGGATAATTTGATAGGGATTGCATTGAATCTGTATATTGCTTTGTGCAGTATGGCCATGTTTACAATATTACTTTTTCCAACCCAGGAGCATGGAATATCTTTCCATTTCTTTACATATTCTTTAATTTCCTTGATTAATGTTTTACAGCTCTCAGCATATAAGTCCTATACCTCCTTGGTCAGGTGTATTCCCAGGTATTTGATATTTTGGGGTGCAATTTTTAAAGGTATTGCATTTTTGTATTACTTTTCTAATATGTCATTTGTAGTATACAGAAATGTGACTTCTAAATGTTAATCTTCTATCCTGCTACTTTGCTGAATTTATGAATCAGTTCAAGTAGTTTTTGGGTTGAGTCCTTAGGGTTTTCTATATATAGTATCACATCATCTGCATACAGTGACAGTTTTACCTCCTCTCTTCCTATTTGGATGCCTTTTATTTCTTTTATTTGTCTGATTGCTGTTGCTAGGACTTCAACTATTTTGTTGAATAGCAGTGGTGAGAGTAGGCATCCCTGTCTTGTTCCAGAGTTTAGTGGGAAGGCTTTCAGCTTTTCTCCATTGAGTAATATATTTGCTGTGGGTTTGTCATAAATGGCTTTGATTATGTTCAGGAATGTTCCCTCTATACCCAGTTTGGTAAGAGTTTTTATCATGAAGGGATGTTGGACTTTGTCAAATGCTTTTTCAGCATCTATTGAAAAGAAAAGTAAAAAACCACATGATCATCTCAATATTGTAGGTGTTTGGTTTGCAGTTACAATGAAGTTTTGCTATAGGAGTCTATATATATATATATATATATATATATATATATATATATATACACTTAAGATTGTTTTAAGTTGTTGGTCTACTTAATTGCAAGTTCATCTCTACTATCATACATTCCTCGTCTCAAAATTTATTGGTTTGGTAGCATATTTGTGTGTGGATGATGTCCCACTGTTACTGTATGTATGCCTTTACTGGTAAGCCTTGTCATTTGTAGTATTTTTGTTTCTAGTGGTGGCCTTTTCTTTTCCCACCTAGAGAAGTTCCTTTGGTATTTGTTGTAAAGCTGGTTTAGCAGTGCCAAATTCTTTAGCTTTTGCTCGTCTGTAAAGCTTTTGATTTCTCCTTCAAATTTTAATGAGAGCCTTACCAGGTAGAGTAATCTTGGTTGGAGGTTTTTTCCTTTCATTGCTTTAAGTATATTGTACCACTCCCTTCTGACCTGCAGAGTTTCTGATGAAAAATCTGCTGATAACCTTATCAGGGTTCCCTTGTATGTTATTTATTTCTCTTTCCTAGCTTTTTTCAGTATATTCTTCTTGTCTTTAATTTTGGTCAGTTTGATTATTTTGTGTCTCAGGGTGTTCCTCCTTAGGTTTATCTTATACGTTTATTAAGCTTCTTGGATTTGAAGGACTGATTCTTTCCCCATGTTAGGAAGTTTTCAGCTTTTATCTCTTTATTTTTTCTGTCCCTTTCTCTCTCTCTTCTCCTTCTGGTACCCCTATAATTTGGATATTTGTGTGTTTAACATTGTCCCAGATTTCTCTTAGACTGTCTCCATTTCTTTTCAATCTTTTTTTCTCTTTTATTTTTCCACAACAGTGATTTTCACTAGTCTGTCTTCCACCTCACTTATTTGTTTTTATGCCTCCTATATTTTGCTGTTGGTTTCTTCTAGAGATTTTTTAAAATTTCAGTTGTTGTATTTTGTATCTCTGCCTGATTAATCCTTACATCTTCTATTTCATTATTCATTGGTTCATGTAATGTATCAATCTTTGCCTCCAGGTTGTTTCCAAGATCTTGAGTCATCTTTATAAAAATTAATCTAAAGTCTTTTTTCATGGAGGTTAGTAATCTCCACATCACTTAGCTGTTTCTCTGTTTTTTCTTTTTTCCTGTTCCCCTGAGTCATAAATCTCTGCCTTTTCATTTTGTATAGATATTTGGTGTGGTCTCCTTTTTGCAGATCATAGGGTTGTACCCTCTTGCTTCTGATGTCTGTCCCCCTTCTAAACTACTATTGATTACTTCTAATCTATTTTCATTTCAGTTATTGTATTCTTCACCTCTCTTTGGTTCTCTATATTTTCAGTACTTTGTTGAAATTCTCACAGTGCTCCTCATCTCAGCATTTCAGCAAGCATTTTCATGATTGTTATCTGAAAATTTTTTTTAAGTTTTCATTATTATTATTATTATTTTTTAATTTTCCCATTGTACAGCAAGAAGATCAAATTATCCTTACACGTATACATTACAATTACATTTTCTCCCCCACCCTTTGTTCTGTTGCAACATGAGTATCTAGACAAAGTTCTCAATGCTACTCAGCAGGATCTCCTTGTAAATCTATTCTAAGTTGTGTCTGATAAGCCCAAGCTCCCAATCCCTCCCACTCCCTGCCCCTCCCATCAGGCAGCCACAAGTCTCTTCTCCAAGTCTATGATTTTCTCTTCTGTGTAGATGCTCATTTGTACTGGATATTAGCTTCCAGTTATAAGTGATATCATATGGTATTTGTCTTTGTCTTTCTGACTCATTTCACTCAGTATGAGATTCTCTAGTTCCATCCATGTTGCTATAAACGGCATTAGTTTCTTCTTTTTCCTGGCTGAGTAGTATTCCATTGTGTATATAAACCACATCTTCTGAATCCAATCATCTGTCGAGGGACATTTGGGTTGTTTCCATGTCCTGGCTATTGTGAAGAGTGCTGCAGTGAACATGCGGGTGCATGGGTCTCTTCTAAGTAGAGTTTTGTCTGGATAGATGCCCAAGAGTGGGATTGTGGGTTCATATGGAAGTTCTATGTATAGGTTTCTAAGGTATCTCCAAACTGTTTCCCATAGTGGCTGTACCAGTTTACATTCCCACCAACAGTGCAGGAGGGTTCCCTTTTCTCCACAGCCCCTCCAGCACTTGTTATTTGTGGATTTATTAATGATGGCCATTCTGACAGGTATGAGGTGGTATCTCATGGTAGTTTTGATTTGCATTTCTCTTATAATCAGCGATGTTGAGCATTTTTTCATGTGTTTGTTGGCCATCTGTATATCTTCATTGGAGAAATGTCTATTCAGGTCTTTTGCCCATTTTTCCATTGATTGATTGGCTTTTTTGCTGTTGGGTTGTATAAGTTGTTTATATGTTCTAGAGATGAAGCCCTTGTCGGTTGCATCATTTGAAACTATTTTCTCCCATTCTGAAAGTTGTCTTTTTGTTTTCTTTTGGGTTTCCTTTGCTGTGCAAAAGCTGTTCTGTTTGATGAGGTCCCATGGGTTTATTTTTGCTCTAATTTCTATTGCTTTGGGAGACAGACCTGAGAAAATATTCATGATGTTGATGTCAGAGAGTCTTTTGCCTATGTTTTCTTCTAGGAGTTGGATGGTGTCCTGTCATATATTTAAGTCTTTCAGCCATTTGGAGTTTATTTTTGTGCATGGTGTCAGGGTGTGTTCTCGTTTCATTGCTTTGCATGCAGCTGTCCAGGTTTCCCAGCAATGCTTGCTGAGTAGACTTTCTTTTTCCCATTTGATGTTCTTGCCTCCCTTGTCCAAGATTAATTGACCATAAGTGTCAGGGTTGATTTCCGGGTTCCCTGTTCTGTTCCATTGGTATGTCTGTCTGTTTTGATACCAGTACCACACTGTTTTGATGACTGTGGCTTTGTAGTATTTCTTGAAGTCTGGGAGAGTTATGCCTCCTGCTTGGTTTTTGTTTCTCAGGATTGCTTTGGCGATTCTGGGTGTTTTGTGGTTCCATATAAATGTTTGGATTGTTTGTTCTAGTTCTGTGAAAAATGTCATGGGTAACTTGATAGGGATTGCATTGAATCTGTAGATTGCTTTGGGTAGTATGGCCATTTTTACAATATTGATTTTCCCAATCCAGGAACATGGAACATCTTTCCATTTCTTTCCATCTTCTTTGATTGCTTTGATGAAAGTTTTATAGTTCTCGGCATATAGTACTTTTACCTCCTTGGTCAGTTTATTCCGAGGTATTTGATTTTGTGAGGTGCAATTTTAAAAGGTATCGTATTTTTGTGTTCCTTTTCTAAAATTTCATTGCTGGTATACAGAAATGCAACTGACTTCTGAATGTTCATCTTATACCCTGCTACTTTGCTGAATTTATGAATCAGTTCAAGTAGTTTTGGGGTTGAGTCCTTAGGGTTTTCTATGTATAGTATCATGTCATCTGCATACAGTGACAGTTTTCTCTCTTCTCTTCCTATATGGATGCCTTTTATTTCTTTGGTTTGTCTAATTGCTGTGGCTAGGACTTCCAAAACGATGTTGAAGAGCAGTGGTGAGAGTGGGCATCCCTGTCTTGTTGCAGATTTGAGGGAGAAGGCTTTCAGTTTTTCCCCATTGAGGATTATATTTGCTGTGGGTTTCTCATAAATGGCTTGGATCATATTCAGGAATGTTCCCTCTATACCCACTTTGGCGAGGGTCTTGATCATGAATGGATGTTGGACTTTGTCAAATGCTTTTTCTGCATCTATTGAGATGATCATATGATTTTTGACTTTTCTTTTGTTAATGTGGTGTATGATGCTGATTGATTTGCGTATGTTGAACCATCCTTGTGAACCTGGGATGAACCCTACCTGGTCATGGTGTATAATTTTTTTGATATGTTGTTGGATTTGGTGGGCTAAGATTTTGTTGAGAATTTTTATATCTATATTCATCAAAGATATTGGGCGATAGTTTTCTTTTTTGGTGGTATCTCTGTCTGGTTTTGGAATGAGGGTGATGGTGGCATCCTAGAATGTCTTTGGGAGTATTCCTTCTTCTTCAACCTTTTGAAAGAGTTTAAGGAGGATGGGCACCACTTCCTCTTTATATGTTTGATAGAATTCACCTGTGAAGCCATCTGGTCCTGGACTTTTATTTGTAGGGAGTGATTTTATGACCTCTTCAATTTCATTTCTAGTGATCGGTCTGTTCAGTTGGTCTGTTTCTACTTGATTCAGTTTTGGCAGGCTGTAAGATTCTAGAAAATTGTCCATTTCTTCCAGATTGTCAAACTTGTTGCCGTATATTTGGTCATAGTATTCTCTAATGGTTCTTTGAATTTCTGCTGTATTCATTGTGATTTCTCCTTTTTCATTTATAATTTTGGTTATTTGGGTTCTTTCTCTCCTCTTTTTAGTGAGTCTGGCCAGGGGTTTGTCAATTGTGTTTACCTTTTCAAAGAACCAGCTCTTGGTTTTATTAATTTTCTCTGTTGTTTTTTGAGTCTCTATTTTATTGATTTCTTCTTTGATCTTTATAATTTCCTTCCTTCTGCTGACTTTAGGCCTTTTTTGTTCTTCTTTTTCTAATTCATTTAGGTGGAGGGTTAAGTTGTCCATTTGGGATCTTTCTTCTTTTTTGAGAAAGGCCTGTATTGCTATAAATTTCCCTCTGAGCACTGCTTTCGCAGCATCCCATAGATTTTGAGCGGTTGTGTCTTCATTAGCATTTGTTTCAAGGTAGTTTTTAATTTCCTTCTTGATTTCCTCATTGACCCATTGGTTTTTTAGTAGCATGTTGTTTCATCTCCATGCAGTAGGTTTTTCCTCTTTCCTTTTCCCATGGTTGGTTTCTAATTTCATGGCATTGTGGTCAGAGAAGATACTTGAGATAATTTCTATGCTCCTAAATTTATTGAGGTTAGCTTTGTGTCCCAATATGTGGTCGATTCTTTAGAATGTTCCATGAGCATTTGAGAAGAATGTGTATTCTGCTTTTTTTGGATGTAATGTCCTGAAGATATCAGTTAAGTCTAAGTTTTCTATTGTTTCCTTTAGGATCTCTGTTGCGTTATTGGTTGTCTGTCTAGAGGATCTGTCCATTGATGTGAGGGGGCTATTAAGGTCTCCTACTATGATTGTATTCTGATCAATATCTCCCTTTATGTCTGTTAATATTTGTTGTATGTATCTGGGTGCTCCTGTAATTGGGGCATATATGTTGACAATAGTAACATCCTCTCCTTGGATGATCCCTTACTCATTAAGTAGTGTCCTTCTTTGTCTTTCTTTATGTCTTTTGTTTTAAAGTCTATTTTGTCTGATATGAGCGTTGGCGTGAAATATTTTTCCCCACCCTTTCACTTTCAATCTATATGTATCTTTTGTCCTAAGGTGAGTTTCTTGTACGCAGCATATTGAAGGTTTTTGCCTTTTTCTCCACTCAGCCACTCTGTGTCTTTTGATTGGGGCATTCAGTCCATTGACATTTAAGGTGATAATTGATAGATGATTATTTATTGCCATTTGGAACCTCATGTTCAAGTTGATTCTATGGTTCTTCAGTCTTCCTTTTTTTTTTTTTTTTTTGGTTTGATTGTCTCCTGTTATTATCTGCTTGAGTGTCTTGTTTGTTTGTTTTTTCATTTTTTGCAGATGCAATGTTTGGCTTTGGCTTGTGGTTGCCCTGGTTTTTAAGTATGCTAACCCCTTCCCATAATTGTGTGTTTTAGCCTGATGGTCCTGTAAGTTCAAACACTTCATTACTATATTAAAGTTAAGAAGAAAAACATACAACCAAAAAAAAGGATCTATTTATTTCCTAACATCCCTTGCCCACATTTTATGGTTTTGATTACTCTTTTTAATTTTTTTCTTTTTAATTTTATTTTGTTTGAAGCATGTTCATGATTAAATCTGTATGCTGGCTTGAGTGACTGCTCTCTGATTGCAGCTTCCTCAGTCCTAGTTCTTCCTCTTCTTCTTCTTTTTTTTCTTTTCTTTTTTCTTCCCTTTCCTTCCTTTCCTTTTGGTTTTGAGAAGCCCTTTCAGTATTTGTTTTAGCCTGGGTTTTGTGTTACTGTATTCTCTTAGTTTTTGTTTGTTGGAAAAAATTTTTATTTCCCCTTCTATTTTAAATGATATTCTTGCTGGATAGAGTATTCTAGGTTGCATATTTTTTCCTTTTAGCACTTTAAATATCTCTTGCCTTTCCCTCCTGGCCTGTAGTGTTTCTGTAGAGAAATCAGCTGATAACCTTGTGGGGGTTCCCTTGTAGGTAACATTCTGCTTTTCTCTTGCTGTCTTTAGGATCCTTTCTTTATCACCAACTTTTGCCATTTTTTTTATGATGTGTCTTGTTGTGGGTCTATTTGGGTTCAGTTTGTTTGGGGCCCTCTGTGCTTCCTGTATCTTGAACTCAGTATCCTTTAGATTTGCGAAGTTTCCATCGATAATTTCTTCAAATATATTTTCCATCCCCTTATCTTTTTCTACTCCTTCTGGAATTCCTATTATGGGTAGATTGGCCTGCTTTATATCATCCCATAGGTCTCTTATATTGCTTTCCAGTTTTTTGATTTGGTTTTCTGTCTGGTGACCAGATTGAGTGATTTCCATTATTCTATCTTCCATATCACTGATTCATTCTTCTGCACTATTCATTCTGGTTTTTACTGCCCTAGTTCTGTTTGCATCTCTGCAAATGAATGTTCTAGTTTTTCTTGGCTCCTTTCTAGTTCCTTTCTGAGGGTGTCTGAATTACTGTTCATATCTTCTCTTAATTCCTTCAGTGTCTTCACTATTTCTCTTTTGAACTCCAGGTCTGTCAGACTGCAGAGATCCGTTTCATTGTTGACTGCTTTAGGTGAGTTCTCCTGTTGGTTTGACTGAGGGTGGTTTCTCTGCTTCTTCATCTTGCTTGTTGTTTTCTTTTTCCTGAGGGAGTTGTACTCTCCATGACCAGGTAGTGTTTGCCTGGTCAGTGCCTTGGAATGTTTCCTGAGGGCTGGTGTTGTTGGTCAATCTTTTTTGAGGCAGTGTGGCTTTTCTGGAGTGTTGATGGGGCTAACAGTGTCTCTTGGAAGCAAAGGAGTGCTTCACAGCCTTACCAGGCTTTTTGTAGCTTTTCTGGGTTGCAGGGGGTCCTGCCTGGAGCTGGCAGTCCTATGCAGCTGATCCACTAGGTCTCGGCACCCCCTGGGGGCTTGGGTAGCTAGCTGGGCTGCTGTGAAGCCAGGAGGCTCCTCCCCAGGGCAGCCTTTCTCAGAAAGACTGTCCGAGAATTAGGGAGATCTTTTCACAGCCTGGCTAGGCTTATTCTAGCTTTTTGGAGCTGCTGGTCTTTTCTTGGGGGCTGGTGGTGTTTGGTGCTGCTCTGCGTGGGTGTGGCCCCTCCAAAGAGCAAGAAGGCCTGTGCAGGGACAGCCCCTGCTGTGGTAGTCTTCAGGCAATTGTTGAGGCCAGCCCTCCCAGATGGCAGGCAGCCCCTGGTCTGCGAGTAGGTTGGGGGTGGCAGGGGTGGGGTAGGGGATGCACTGGGTAGCACAGCTTTCTGCTAGCTATTGGGCCGGTAAGCTTGGTGTGGCATGGGGAGTATTCTATGGGGACCCACCCCTTCTTCTCTCCCCTCCCCAGCATGGGCACAGACCAGGCTCTTCTCCCAGGTTCCCTCTGATGCGGCTTTCCACTTCCCCGCCCCTAGAGTATTGCTCTCTTCCTCTGTGACAGCTTTGTTTTCTAGTCTCCCAGGCAGTCTCTGCCCTGTCAAACTTGACAGACTGGTTTCTAGACCTCTCAAGCAGTCTCCACTCCATCCTTCCCCCCAGCCCTATCCCAGGGACTAACCTCTGGAGCCGAGGTCTTGGTGCCCAGCCCCCACCCAGGAGTCTCAATTTTTGGTGACTGTGCCCATAGTTCAGATGGTCCGTTCGGTTCTCGATCTGCTTTTCAGAACTCCAAGTTACTGCTACACTCTTCTCTGCATCTGGAAATTCCTCCAGTTCCTTTGAACTTTCCCCTGAGTAGGTGACTTTCTAGGGTTCAGGATCCCTTTCTCCTCTGCAGTTCCCTTTTGGGAGCCTCCATCCAGCTCAGATTCACCTTCTCTCACTCTCCTCTTTTTTCTTGTTTTACCTAGTGATGTCACGAGCTTCTTGCCATTATTGGAGTGTAGGTTCTTCTGCCAGCAATTGGTTGCTATTCTGTGCAAGTCATTTATCCTGTAGATGTGTTTTTTTTTGTTGTGTTTGTGGGAGAGTGCGAGCATGTCCCCCTACTCTTCCACCATCTTGTCTCCTGTTATCTTAAACTTGTTATTGGGTAGATTGCTTAACTTCATTTTATTTGGTTTTGGTTTTGTTTTCCTGAGGTTATATCTTGTTCCTTAACTTGAAGTATATTCCTCTATCATCTAATTCCCCAATTCCCTTTGTTTATTTCTCTGTGTTAGGTGAGTCAATAATGTTTCCTGATCTTATAGAAATGGCCTTCTACAGGAGATGTCCTATGAGGCCCAGTAATATGCTCCTATGTGCTCCTTTGTCACCAAAGCTATATCCTCTGGTGATTATCCCTATGTGGATTTTATGTGTCCTTCTTTTTGGCAGAAATGACTACTATGGACACACACAGAGGTCAGGCTGGGTCATTAGAAGGCAAGGCTGGCTTCCTGTATGGTTGCCATGCAGACCGGCAGAGTTTGTGGCTGATGCTAGCCTACTGATTAGTAAGACTTTGTCCTCATACCACTATCTGCATGATCCAAGAGGAATCAGGGCTGGTTCTAGCCCAATGGCTAGTGGGTCTGGATCCCCATGTGGCTGTCTGCATGCCCTGGGGAGGCTCAGGGCTGGCACCATCCCACTGAAGGCTGGAACCAGGTTTCTTTATAGAAATCTGTGTTGTCTGTTATGGCTTGGGGCTGGTGACAGCCTCCTGGTAGTTGGGTCTTAGTCACAAGTGCTAATAAGCTAAATGGAGTATTCCAAAATAATAGCTTCCATCACCAGTTTTATGATAGTAGAACAAACTTCTCAAAGTGGCTGCTACCAGTATCTCTATCCTCAGGACAAGTCCAAGTTTCATCCTATCTCTCCAGAAGGATTTCCAAGAACAGCAGGTTGATCTGACCCAGGTCCATTTTAAATAATTTCCTCTGTACTGGGCCTTTAAAGAAGTGAGATTTTGCATGTGCTCATAAACATGAGGTCTTGTTTTCCTGAAGCTCTCTAGCTCTCCAGAAAATAAGCCCTTATGGTTTTCACAGTCAAACATTCCAGGGTCTTATTTCTTGGTACACAACTTCCAGACTGAGGAGCCTAATATGGGCCTCAGACCATGTTGCTTATTGGGGAGGACCTTTGTGGTTGTGATACTTCTTTCATTTGTGGGTTACAAACCTGGGGATGTGTTTTCTGACTATGCCACATATCCACCCCCCAACAAGATGGTTTTTTTTTTTTGTCTTGAGTTGTGTAAAATATTTCTTCTAGTCTTCAATTCATTCCAATAGATAGAAGCTGTGTAAGTAGTTATAATTTTAGTGTGTCTGTCAGAAGAGGTAAGTCTTCCTAGTCTACCACCCCGGCCACCAAATTTTTCATTCTTTTTTCTTTATATACTTTAATTATTTCACATTATCAGTATGCCAGTTCACAGACTCTTTCTTCTACCTATCAAATCTGAAATAAGATTTTCTAATTAATTTTTCAGTTCATTATTTTTTTGCTCCAGAATTTTGATTTTTTTTTTTTAGTTTCTTTCTCTGCTGATATTCTCATTTTGTTCATGCATTGTTTTCCTGATTTTATTTAGTTGACTTTCTGTGTTATGATTTTACTATTGAGCATCTTTAATTTCTCTGTCAGAATGTTCATGGGTACAATTTCTTTAGGGCTAGTTCTGGGGGTTTATATTAATGTTTTGATGGGGGTTGTATTTTCTTATTTCTGTTCATGCTTGTAAATTTTGGCTGGAATTTGGGCAATTGAGAAAACAGACACCTTCCCAATTTTTATGTACTTGCTCTGTAAAAGATGAGAACTATCTGAATTGGCTAGAGGTTCTAGGGATTCTCAAACCTTTTTCTGGTGTCTTTCTCCCCCCAGTATTTGCTTGTAAAACTGCAGCTCTAATGTGCTTCTAGCATCTGTGTTCAGTAGATTTCAAAGTGACTTTTCCCTCATTGGTGCTGCTTTATTTTTTTAAATTTTAATTTTCCTTGTTTTTGATTTTTTAAATCTTTTTGTATTATAATGGATTCTACTATTTAAATTTATTGTAATTTACCTAACATATTATTTTAAATTTCCTAAAAAATGGGAAAGAGAAGTATATTTTTATTTTACTCACTTTCATATGCTTTTATCATTTCTAAGCATTTTCTGCTACATTACATCTATATATTATAAAATGCGGAGTCAGAATTTTATTTTACAACATTTTCATTTAACATTTTGTCTTTTCTATTTATTTGAATTGAAGATAATCTTCATCAGATTCTGAACTCTCTAAAATTTATTATGTTTATATATATACTGTCCACTAGATCAATTAATTTGAAAAGTTCCTACTATATTTTCATTTAATTTAGCCTTAGAGGTAATTTTCATTATGGTAGATGAAATCTTACACCAAAATATTACTTTTTCAAAACATATGTCTAATCTTGAGAATTTATATCAAAGGATATTTTTCAATTTCTTTCTCAAGTTGCAAACTTCTAGAAGTCCTCTCCAACAATCTGACTAGGATTTGTCTAGACCACCTTGAATTTGTGTATTGATTCATCTTAAATATTTATCCTTAACACTAAAAGTCATTCCACCAAGGAGTATGGTATGACTTTCCTGTTAATCAGGTTTTCTTTTATATACTTTAGTAAAGGTTCATATTTTCCTCATGATGCTTATACTATCTTTCAAAGTTTATTTCTACATGCTTTTAAATTTACATTTTTATTAAAAATAAAATAATTTAACCATAAAAGTTTACAAATTATTTTATCTATTAAAGGAAGATTGTATTATCTACATGTTTTTTAACTAGCCAATTTATCAAATCATTTGTTTTTTAATTTATTCTCATACTTTTTTCATTTATAATGATTTTTTTTTCCATTATAGCTGGTTTACAGTGTTGTGTCAATTTTCTACTGTACAGCAAGGTGTCCCAGTTACCCATACATATATCCATTCTTTTTTCTCACATTATCATGCTTCATCATAAGTGACTAGATAGAGTTCCCAGTGCTATACAGCAGGATCTCATTGCTTATCCATTCCAAAGGCGATAGTTTGCATCTATTAACCCCAGGCTCCCAGTTTATCCCTGTCCCTCCCCCTCCCTCTTCACAACCACAAGTCTGTTCTCCAAGTGCATGCATTTCTTTTCTGTGGAAAGTTTCATTTGTGCTATATACTAGATTCCAGATATAAGTGATATCACATGGTATTTGTCTTTCTCTCTTTGACTTACTTCACTTAGTATGGATTCTCTTATTCTTGACAGTCAATGATTTCTTAGCCAGCAATTAAAATTTCTCTTTTTTTCTAACATTCATACCTATATATTATTTTCTATGTCTCATTTCATTGGTGTGGATAAGGATGGTGATGGTGATTATTTCAGTTTGCTTTTCCCAAATTACATTGTCATAAAATTACCTGTAAATGCTAATAACTTAAAACAGCTTTTTTTCTTTCTTACTCATATTGACCTGTTGCCCCATGCTTGGCCCTATATGTCTTCCTCATTGTTGTATTTAGGTTAAAAAAAAACTTTTTATGGCACAGGAAAATGTGCTGTGGTGCATTGTATAATGCTTCTTAAAGGTTATTTAGACATGCCATATGTAAATTTGTTCAGTTGGCAAACAAAGTTATATTACCTAGCCTAAATTTGTAAGACATGGAAATATAATCCTTTAGTAAAAAGGGGAATGAATCACTTGGGGTAGTAATGCTATCATATGACCACTTTTTGTCTTTGGTTTTAATTAGCATGCTTTTGTGTTTTAATACAAAAGTGTGATTTAGCCTATTATTTATTTACTTATTTATTTTTTGCTTTTAGGGCTGCACCCACAGCATATGGAAGTTCCCAGGCTAGTGTCAGATCAGAGCTACACCTTCTGGCCTATGCCATGGCCATAGCAATACAGGTTCTGAACCGTCTCTGCAACCTATACCACAGCTTATGGCAACACTGGATCCTTAATGCACTGAATGAGGCCAGGGATTGAACCCACATCCTCATGGATACTGGTTGGATTCACTTCCACTGAGCCACAATGGGAACTCCTGGCCAATTATTTCTGATGAAAAGATTCTTTACTAAGTTAGAATAAATCTTTTCTATTTCTGATTTATTTTGTCAAAAGTGGATTTCAGTTTTATTACTGCTACTTCTACATCTATCAAGACATTCCTCTATGTCTTCTATTAAAGTAATGTTATCTTTATATATTATTTTCACATATAATATAATGGATAATTCTTAAATCAAGGAATACATCATACTTGATATTCCTTGATTCTATTATTTTCAAATATTCTATTATGTGCAAGTATTCTACTCTAGAATATGCCTTAATGTTATACTTAGAATCTTTGTAACTCTGGTTATCATACTAAGGGCTCAATAATTAGGCATTATGTAAAATATTGTATATATGTATAGTACTAGTGCTAATGGAACCATTAAAATATATTACCAAAGGGGCTAACTACATAAGGAATTTTTATAAATTCCTTTCTTGTTTAAAAATAATTTACTCTGACCTAAATATGCATCTCACAATGTGGTAGTGTCAGTGAGCCTGGGATGGGTCACACAAGGTGGAATTAACCTGTGGAGAGTTGTCTTTAATACAGTTAAGCATATGGGCTCCTCATCTTTATATTAACTTTGTCGCAGAGACTTTTCTTCAAACATGGAACCAAGTCTCACTGCCAGAGTCACAACTTTCCCTTTATCACTAGAGATAAATTTACTTTCAAGCTGAAACAGCAGTTTTTCTACCAAAATTATTTTACTTGTTTCTATCCCTCCTCCTTATTCAAAAAGAAAAATCTTCGAATTAGAATTTTTAAAATGTAAGAATCTGAAATATCTTTCATCAAGCTGGGTTAAAGCAAAATAGGAAATCAGGTTCAATAAGACTACTATGTTATAAATTCCCTCAAGAGAGAATCACTTCGCGAAGATGGCCTTTACAGAAGATAGAAGGGAACAGTGTGTAAATTCTTCATTCAGTTCTCTCTAGACCACGAGACCATGCTTCTCTTTGCCACTGTTACATTGCTTTTATACTTTATATAGAAAGAGAAAGCTACAGAGGGCAAACCTGAAGAGGGCCCATGACTGTTTTCTTAATCCCATAATGTTCTTGCTCCTAAAAGTCTCCTCAGCAATTCATATGAATTCATACAATAATGTATGAAGTATTTTTATTTGGTGGTTCTGAAATCTGAGAAAACAGTTATACTGTTTTTTTTGTTTGTTTTTGTTCTCTGATGTTGAAAATGGCATTCAATCATAGAGAATTCTATGATACTCAACTTGTAACTTCAGGTAAGGTAAAGCTCACAGGACTCTGCACTCCCCTATTTCTTCCTTCCATCCTTCTCTAGTTTTACACTCTATCATTTAATATGAGAGTGATAAAAGTATTCCTTCTGAAGAATCATAAACAAGGTTTTATGTGAGAGCTTTTTTAAAAAAAAAAACATTACTTCAAAGCTTTACTCTTACAGGGTTTTTCCAGCTTCTCCTTTTTTTCATATATGTATATATGAAAAGAGTTCCGATCCTAAATCAGGGAAAATTCTGGAATATGAATGTGGGTACACCTTCCTTGAGTAAAGATTGAAATGTTATATTGCCTATTCCTTGTTACTTTTAACAGGTAGCAGGCAAGGATTTTTATTTGTACTTGAGACTGCAATATTTGAGAACAGTCTCTGTGAGCATAAATGAATTTGAAAAATTTTCATAAGTGACACTTATTTCACTTTAATATGCATTTTCAAGAATGCATTTTTACTGAAGGGAAGAAGTGAAATAGAAAAATTTTTTTTTTCATTTTAATATTGACTTATAATCTATTCAAAACTAAACATAGGACTGTTTCCCATAACTTAATACAGTAAAACCAAAATAAATTAAGTTGTATAAAGTATTTGAATCTATTGAGATGGTCCTCAATTCAGCCTGACACATTCTGCACCAATAGAACAAAGAATATTCGTATCACTATCATTTATATCTTTGTATGTCACAAACACTGAGTTATGTTGGCTGTATTTATTCATTATCATTAATTCAGTGCTTGACCCAAATTGTAGGTATTGTACACATTTGCTTATTGTCAACACAACTCACTTTGTAGTGAGACCCAGCAAATCAGGAAAGTTGTCTGTTCACTTTGTATTTGTTATATCCAGAATAGGAATATAAATTGGAAAATCATGGAAATATCTCTGTATGAGTCATAGTACTTTGTTATTTACAGACATGGAGAGAGATGTGACCCTAAGCAAGTCATAGACACTACTGAGTAATGTTTTTTAAGGCCACTTCTAATATGGAAATCTGTTGTTCTTTTGCAGCTTTGAAAACAAATAAATGTTCCCATTTAAAGAACTGCTCTAGCTCTGTGAGTAAATTCATCCTTTTAGGCTTCCCTTATTCCTGGGGAATTCAGATCCTCCTTTTTTCCATCTTTTCTGGGACATACATCTTGACACTCATTGGAAACCTGTGCATCATCTGTGCTGTGAGGTGGGACCCTCAGCTTCAAACTCCAATGTACATCCTGCTGGCCAGTTTTTCCTTCCTGGAGATCTGGTTTATCACTTCCACTGTCCCTAATATGCTAGCCAACTTTCTCTCTGAGACCAAGATCATCTCTTTCTCTGGCTGCTTCCTGCAGTTCTATTTCTTCTTCTCTCTGGGCACCACGGAGACCTTCTTTTTGTCTGTCATGGCCTTTGACAGGTACCTTGCTATCTGCAGGCCCCTACACAACCCCACTGTCATGACAGTTCAAAGCTGCATCAGAATGGGAACTTGCTGGTGGGCGTGTGGCTTCTTGTACTTACCCTTGCCTATTTACCTAATCTCTCAGCTCCCATTTTGTTGTCTCAATAAGATTGATCACTTCCTATGTGACCCAGGACCCCTTATACAGCTGTCGTGTGTGGCAGCTCCTGCCACCGAGATCATCTGTGCCATTTACAACTCTGTCCTCATTTTCTCCACCTTAATCTTCATTACCAGCTCCTACATTCTAGTGATCAGGGCTGTGCTGAGGGTCCCCTCAGCAGAAGGACGGCATAAGACTTTTTCTATCTGCAGCTCCCATCTGGCTGCGGTGTCCCTATTCTATGGCTCTCTTATGGTTGTGCAGTGCAGCAGGGAAGCAAAAATATGTGACTCTGTTCTATTCTGTGTTAACTCCATTATTCAACCCCTTGATCTACAGTCTCCAAAATAACAAGATGAAGAAGGCTCTGAGAAAATTATTTAGGACTGTAAGATTTAGTCAAAGGCCTGGAAGAAATCTCTGAAAAATGTGTGTTCACATCAGAAACAATGTATGGGAAATAAATAATTATTGATATTCAATTGTATTAACTGAAATAGAAAATTATTTTTTGGCTGGAGGATGAGCATAGTCAATGTAATAAAATATTTATAAATTTGACTATGTTCATTTTTATTATCAGAAAAAATACATTAATAATTTTATAAAGTCAAATAAAAATAATCAAAAAAGTGACCAGTCATCTGCTGCAATTTTGATTGAATATGGTCAATATTTTGGGCCTTTATCACACACACCCGTATATACAATCTATCCTATATTTAAATTTATTACTAAAATATTTTCAAGTGAGTCAGTAGTTGTGCATACTAACATTACAAAGCATCATTTAAATGTTAATTCTTGTGTCAGTTTTAAAAACATAAGCTGTATTCACTTTCTAATGAAAATTGATTTATCATAATTGTCTTTCTTCTTACTTTCTCACCAAGATTTAGTGAAAATAATCTATAATATTTAAATCCAGATGATTAACTTTTTTCATTTATATGTTCACTTTTAAGAATTATTTTTGAAAAGAGCTCTATTTAGGATGAACCATGCGTTGCCTTTTCCATGCCATTTTTGCCTGCTGTAGGTTCACATGTGAGGGCCAGTGACCCCCAGGTACTGCAACAGTAGAATTTGTTAGATGTGCTCTGTCAGCTATTACCAGGACACTGGTACATCGTACTCCCAAGCAGAATTTTCTTCATCCCACAAAGAAACCTCGTACCCAGTAACAATCACTCCCCACCTTCCTTTCTCTCAAGTCCTGGCAACAACTTTCCATTTCTGTATATTTGCCTATTCTGGACATCACATTAATTTAATTATATGATATGTTGCCTTTTACGATTGGCTTCTTTCATTTAGCATAATGTTCATTTATGTTGTAGTATGTATCAGTACTTTATTTCTCTGTATAGCTATATAACATTCCATTATATAGATATACCGCTTTTGTTTATCCTTTCATCTATTGATGGATATTTGAGTTGTTTCCATTTTGTGGCTATTATGAGTCATGCTATTGTGAACAGTTACAGACAAGTTTTTTATATGAACATATTTTCACTTCTCTAGGGTATATCCCTGGGAGAGGAATTGCTAAGTCATATGTCAACTCTATATTTAACATTCTGAGGAATTGTCAGACTGTTTTCCTAAAAGGCTGCACAATTTTTCTATCACATCAGCAATGTATGTAATGTGGATTTCAATTTTCTGTGTATCCTCACTGACACTTGTTATTTTCTATTTACTTCAGCCATCCTAGTAGGTATAAAGTGGTATCTTATTGTGGTTTTCATTGGCATTTTTCTCAATGGCTAATGGTTTTGACCTTTTTACATGTGTTTATTGACCATTTGTATGTCTTCATTAGAGAAACATCCATTCAAATAATTTGACCATTTTTAAATTGGGTTATTTGGTTTTTTATTGGTAAGTTTTAGAAGGTATTAATATTTTAGGTATTATTTCTTTATCATATATACAATTTGCAAATATTTTCTTCCAATCTATAGGGTTTTTTTTCACTTTCTGAATATGTCCTCTGAAATTTTGAATTTTTATGAAGTCCAACTTATTCAAATTTTACTCTTTTTAAATTTAAATATAGTTTACTTAAAATATTATGTTAGTTTCAGGAGTACTATGTAGTGACTTGTCATTTACAGGCACTACAAAATGGTCAACACAATATATCTAGTAACCACCTCTGTTTTTCTTTTGCAGGGTTGCTTTGGCTATTCAGGACTTTTGTGTTTCCATGCAAATTTAAAACATTTTGTTTCTAGTTCTGTGGAAAATGCCACTGGTGATTTGATAGGGATTGCAATGAATCTATAATTGCCTGGGGGATTATAGTCATTTTGGCAATATTGAGTCTTACAGTCAAAGAGTCGGGTGTATCTTTCCATCTGTTTGTGTCATTTTTGATTTCTTTCATCAGTATCTTGAAGTTTTTCAGAGCACAGTTTTTTTGTCTACTTAGGTAAGTTTAGTCCTACGTATTTTATTCTTTTTGATGGGATAGTAAATGGGATTGTTTCCTTAGTTTCCCTTTCTGGTCTTTCATAGAAATGCAGGAGATTTCTGTGTATTAATTTTATACCTGCAGCTTTACTGAATTCATTGATGAACTCCAATGGTTTCCTGATAGCATCTTTAGGATTTTCTGTGTATAGTATCATGTCATCTGCAAACAGTGACAGTTTTACTTCTTCTTTTCTAATTTGGATTCCTTTAATTTATTTTTTTTCATCTCTACCATGGCTAGGACTTCCAAGCTATGTTGAATTAAAGTGGTAAGAGTGGACAATCTTGTCTTGTTTCTGATCATAGAGGAAATGCTTTCAACTTTCACCACTGTTATGATGTTACCTGTAGGCATATCATATGCGGCCTTTATTAAGTTGAGGTAGATTCCCTCTATACTCACTTTGTGGAGGGGTTTTATTATAAGTAGGTTCGAAATTTTGTCAAAAATTTTTCTTGTATATATTGAGATGATCATGATTTTTATTCTTCAATTTTCTTTTTTTGTGTGTGTTTTTCAGGGCCACACCTGCAGCAGAAGGAGGTTCCCAGGATAGGGGTCTAATCAGAGCTGTTGCAGCCAGCCTATGCCAGAGCCACAGCACTGCCAGATCCAAGCCACATCTGTGACCTACACCACAGCTCATGGCAATGCCAGATCCTTAACATACTGAATGAGGCCACAGATCGAATCTACAACCTCATGGTACTTAGTCAACTTCATTTCCTCTGTGCCACAACGGGAACTCCCTTATTTGTCAATTTTCTAATATGGCATATCATGTTTATTTGTGAATATTTTTTTTAATAATGTCTCTGGTTTGGGCCTTCTAGAATGAGTTTTAAAGTTTTACTTTTTCTTCACTTTTTTGAAATACTGTGGGAATTATAGGTGTTAACACTTCCTTAAATTTTTGGTAGAATACAACTATGCAGCCATCTGGTCCTAAGTTTTTGTGGAGATATTTTTAATCAATGACTCAAGTCTATTTACTGTTACTCAGTTTTTGATATTTTGTATTTTTTCATGATTTAGTGTTGGGAGTTTGTACATTTTTAGGAATTTATCATTTCTTCTAGTTTGTCCAATTGATTGACACATAATTGTTCACATTCATCTCTTATGATCCTTTGTTTTATGGTATTGGTTAACTTCTTTTTCATTTCTGATTTTATTTATTTGTGATTTTCCTGTTTTTTCTGAATGAGTCTGACTCATGGTTTATCAGTTTTGTTTATCTTTTCAAAGAACCACCTTTCAGTTTTGATCTTTTCTATTACTTTTTCCTCTATTTCTTTTTTTTTTTCTCTCTCTCTTCTGACATTTCCTTCCTTCTCCTAACTTTAGGTTTTGTTTACCTTTTTCTGATTTCTTTAGTATAAGGCTAGATTGTTTATTTGAGACTTTTCATGTTTCCTTAAGTATGCTCTATCACCATAAACATTTCTCTTAGAACTTCTTTTGCTACATCTGTTAGGTGTGCTATATCACTATAAACTTTTAGATATGCTGTATTACTGTAAACTTTTCTCTTAGAACTGCTTTTGCTATGTCCCATAGATTTTTGTATTGCTATGTTTCCACTTTCATTTGTCTCTAGGTAGTTTTTAATTTACTTTTTATGTCCTTCATTTACCCCGGTGGTTGTTCAGTAGCATGTGGTTTGGGCTCCATGTTTGTGAGTTTTGCAGGGTTTTTTTTTCCTTGTAGTTGATTTCTACTTTCATAAGTTGTGGTCAGAAAAGATGCTTGATGTGTATATCCAATATTCTTACATTTTTTGAGACTTTTTTTTTAGCTTAGCATGTGATCTACCCAGGATGATGTTCTATGCACACTTGAAAAAAAAAATGTATATTCTGCTGGTTTTGGATAAAATGTTCTATGTATATCTTTTAAGCTGAATTTATCTAATATGTCATTTAAGACAAGTGTTTCCTTATTGGTTTTCCATCTGGATGGTTTCCTCATTGATACAAACTGGTGTTAAGATTCTCTGCTATTATTGTGGGTTTATTTTCTCTTTTTTGTTTGTTAATATTTGCCTAATATTTTTAGGTATTCTTATGTTAGGTGCCTATATTTATAATTGTTATATCTTTTCAGATTGTTCCCTTTGTCATTATGTAATGTTGTTTTTGTCTCTTGTTATGAGTCTTTGTTTTAAAGTCTGATTTTCTTCTGATAAAAGTTTTGATACTCCGGCTTTCTTTTTGTTTCTTTTCACATGGAATAACTTTTTTAGCCCCTTACTTCAGTTTGTGTGTATATTTAGATCTGGAGTGAGTCTCTCCATGTAGGAGAGAGTCCCTTTAGATAGGTCTTATTTTTCCTTATCCATTTCCTTTATCCATGTCTTTTGGCTGGAGCATTTAGTATATTTACATCTGAACTAATTATTGATAGATGTGTATTTATAGCCATTTTTAAAAATTGTTTGGGGATTGTTTTTATGGTTCTTCCTCATTCCTTTCTTCGTATTTTGCTCTCTTCCCTTGTGATGCAATAATGGTTTTTAGACTTATGTTTGGATTCCTTTCCGTGTGTGTGTGTTTGTGCACATACACATATCTATTATAAATTTTTGGTTTGTGGTTACCATGTGGTTCATATATAACAACATTTTTCTTACTTCTATGCACAGTATTTTGAGTTGATTTGCTCTTAAGTTTGCTTGCATTCTAACAGCACTGCCTTTTTACTCTCCCATATCCATGTTTTATGTTTTAGACATCATACTTTCCATCTTTTTATGTTGTATATCTCTTAACTACTTGTTGTGGCTATAGATGATTTTTACTACTTTTGCCTTTTAATCTTCTTAATAATTTTATAATTATTGATCTATTTCCTTAACTGTATGTTTGTAATTAGCTATGAGAATTTTCCTTTCATAATATTCTTATTTCTATTTGTGGCTCTTTATTTTCTGTTTAGAGTAGTCCCTGTAACATTTTTTTTTAAGAGCTGTACCTGCAGCATATGGAGATTCCCAGGCTAGGGCTCAAATCGGAGCTGCAGCTGCCGGTCTATGCCATACCCACAGCCACAGCAACACTAGATCTGGGTTACGTCTGCAGCCTAAGCCACATCTCAATGCAACGCAGGATTTTTAACCCTCCCAGGGGGGCAGAGATCAAACTCACATCCTCATGGATACTAGTCAGGTTCATTTCCACTGAGGCACAATGGAAACTACTCCTTAACGTTTTTTGCAAGGCTAGGTTAATGATGAAGAAATCTTTCAGCCTTTTCTTGACAAAACACTTTATCTCTTTTTCAAATCTGCATAAGAACCTTGCTAAATAGAATATTTTTGACTGTAGGATTTTTCCTTCTTACACTTCTACTCTTCTCATGAGTTTACTGAGGATATTTACACTTATTACCATGACCTCTTTTTTTTTTTTTTTTGTATTTTTTAGGGCTTCCCATGCAGCATTTGTAAGATCCCAGGCTAAGGGTTGAATTGCTGGCCTACACCACAGCCACAGCAATGCCAGATCCAAGTTGCAACTCCCCTGAACCTCAGAGCAATGCAAGACCCTTAATCCACTGAGCAAAGTCAGGGATCAAACCCACATCATAGTGGATACTAGTCAGGTTTGTTACTACTGAGCCACAATGGGAACCCCACCATGAACTCTTAATTGGATAGATCGCTTATCTTTGCTTTTTTTAGTTATGTTTCTGAGATGTTAAGTATTTAGCACAGGACTTAGAACACTTCCTGATGCATGTTTAGCTCTATGTGAGTACTGTCGTGATGACTGCAGTCATCAAAGTAAAACCTACCCTGTAGAAGTCTAAATTCCAGGGCCAACAGATTTTTTTTATAATATTCAAATTCTTCCTCTACTTTGTGTGGTCTTAATTCCTGGTTTGTCTTATATCTATACACATTTCTGTGTTTTTATTTTTCTTAATTTTTTCAGTTGAATGTACAGTAATCCCTTATATTAGTTGACCTGTATTCTTGCTGTATGACTTGCTATGCAAAGAACTCCAGTACTGTCTTAAGTCTAAGTCTTCATTTTTTAAGATTTTTCCATATATTGAGTAGGAAAGAGGTATGAAAAAATAAGCAGAGAATCACATTTTCTGCACAGGTCATATTCCACCCTAGGTAGCAGTACATTCTAAAAGTGCGCAATTCTGGGCTGACAATAACCCAAAAAAACAAAACCTAAGACCAACCTAAACATAAATTCACTCACTTTCTAACTGTATAAAATTGCTCCATATCTTTACCCTTTCCTAAATTTACTTTTATTATGTATAAAATGAGCAGAAAAAATATCTCATAGACATATTTTAAAGCTTAAAAGACATGTAAAATTCTTATCACATTTCTTATTGTACAGTGTCAATTAAGTTGCAGTTAGTACTCTTAGCACAATGATATATCATTGGATTTTACATAAACGTTGAACAGTGTGCAAAAGTAATGTAGAATTATTAGTCTTGTATTGTTGTAAAAAGCTTGAGTACATCAATATACTTGGACATTCATGCACATTTGTTTTCATTTTCATTCTGTTATGTCCATAATAAATTGATTTCTTTCCCTTTGGCTCAGAAATTTAAAAAAATTTTCAATAATAGTAATTATAGAATCCCATTAGGTGACTCTAAAAAGACTAGAAAAAACTCAGTATTATATTGTGAAATCAGAACACAGTATAAAATATAGGAGGAGCCTTGAGTACAATAAAAGAGGAAAGGGCCAAATTACCTATAGTGGGGAAGCCTAGAAAAATATTGATTTGTAAGTGATCATGGAAAGGTAAATTCATGACTATCCTAAAGGCCTTGAAATAGGATTCTGTCATTTTCTGGTTATTAAGCAGTCAATATAAAAATAAGATGTTAACTAAGTAAAAAGTCCATGTAGAAAAATAATAGTTTGTATCGGTATGAAAAGCTACCATATCTGAGAAGGTAGAAATCATGGAGACCTGGGAAGGAAAGAGTATTTTATCTAAGATACTAGCTCTCATCATTGTCCCTACAAGTGGTAGGGTATTGTAATACACCCCTGAAATTCCCCAGATTATTTCAACAATATTAAATGGAAATTAACATAACCAAGTACAAATTATACTGATGAATAAGTTTATTCCATGAGTTGTTTTCCATAAATAACGTATATTAAGCAGCCACCTTGAATAAAGATTTGTGAAAGTGTTGACTATAAATACCTTCTGCTGGATAACCATGCCATTTTATATCTCATAAATTAACAACAATCAGGAGTTCCTGTCAAGGCACAGAGGAAACGAATCTGACTAGGAATCATGAGGTTGTGGGTTCGATCCCTGGCCTTGCTCAGTGGGTTAAGGACCTGGTGTTGCAGTGAGCTGTGGTGTGTGTTGCAGATCTGTCTCAGATCTGGCATTGCTGTGGCTCTGGCGTAGGTTGGCAGGTACAGCTGAAATTAGACCCCTAGCCTGGGAACCTCCATATGCCGTGGAAGTGGCCCTAAAATGACAAAAGACAAAAAATAAAAAAATAAGTAAATTAACAACAATCATAGAATAGTTCCTTATGTACTGTCAGTTACATAGTACAGTGAGAAATACATTCTTACCTAGGTATATCATACATTAGGTGTGTAAATATATATATTATTTCTATGACATAGAGATATATACCTATTATTACTCCAAAACTGGCATCTGAGCAATACTGTTTTGAGAGGGGAGGGGTACAATTTAATTACCACTTATAAGTAAGTTTCTTTCTCAGTGTTTTTGAAGCCTGAATCTTTAAAAGTTTTGAATAAAAAATAGGAAATAAAAAAGAAAGAAAAGCACCCATTGGAGTGATATGAAAATGAGTAAAATTCATTCATTTTTGTCATTGTTATTCTTGAATCCAAGCTAATCCCTCTCACTGGTCAAAATTATTTGCTTTAAAATCACAGACTTCATTTGTAAATATCTAGAGATAAAGCTATAGTGGTACCAGTCCTATAAATTTACTTCATTTCTAGGAAAAGAACATTTCTTATAACTGCAGAAACCTGGCCAGACTTCAGATACCGATTCTTCAGTTTTGCCATAGCTGCCTTCATTTCTTTGTTCCTTAGAGTGTAGATAACAGGGTTTAAAATGGGAGTAAAGATGGTGTAGAACACAGCAAGGACTTTGTCAACCGAATAACTGCTGAAGGGCCACACATAGATGAAGATGCATGGGCCAAAGAAGAGTGTGACCACGGTGATATGAGCAGTCAGTGTGGAGCGGGCCTTCGCCATGCTAGCAGAGGAGCGGTTCCTAACTGTGATGAGTATCACAGTGAAGGAGACAACCAACAGGAGGAAGGAACTCAAAGAAAGAAAGCCACTGTCTGCAACTCTTAGTAGGCTGATAACCTAAGTGTCTGTGCAGGCCAGCTTGGTCACTAGAGGGTGGTCACAGAAAAAACTGTCCACTTGATTAGGACCACAGAAAGGCAAGTTCACAGTAAATGCCAGCTGGCTGGTAGTATGGATGAGGCCAACACCCCATGGAATGAGGACCAGAGTAACACAGACACGGCAGCTCATGATTGTCATATAGTGGAGAGGTTTGCATATAGCAACATAATGGTCATAGGCCACGGATACAAGGATCACCATTTCACCACCAGCAAATAGATGAACAGAGAAAATCTGGGCCAGGCAGGCTTCAAAAGAAATAGTTTTTTGCTCAACTAGGAAGTCTGCAATCATTTTAGGGGTAGCAAAGGAGGCAACACATATGTCTATAAAAGAGAGGTTTGCAATCAGAAAGTACATGGGAATGTGAAGGTGGGAATCTGAGGTGACAGTGAGGATGATGAGAAAGTTGCCCAGCAGAATGTCCAGGTAGAGTAGTGAAAATATGAAAAGCAAGAAAGGTTGGAGCTCCTGGGAGCCAGAGAGTCCCAGCAGCACAAATTCTGTCACCCAAGAATGATTTGTCTCATTCATTGACTTTGAAAGGAACTTCTCTTCAGTTACCTACATAGGAGAGAAGCAGATATCAATGAACTGAGAATGAGTTTGATTTCCTAATTCCACTTAATACCCTAAGGATTCTAATATCTATTTACATTTGTGTCTAAGTTTTCATACACCATCACAAATCATATAGACTGCAAAGAAGGATAAAGGAGAGAATTTTCAAGGAGATAGTCAACCAACTGGCATATCCAATTACATGAATTCAAGGATTGTCACAAATTTTAAAAATGAAATTGAATATCTGAATTTTTTTCTTTGGCACAGTAGAAATCCAGTCTAAGAATTTACAGAGCCAAAATTTAAATCAATAAATGGTATAAATTCTTTTTGAACTGCTAAAACAAAAGAAGATGATTTCACAAATTTAATGCTGACCAAAATAATTAGACACAAAGTGGTGTATACTGTACAAACCTGTTTAAATATATGTGAAACTATTTTATAGGGTTGAAAAAGCTCCAATAGTGGTTATCCTTGAAGAGAAATAGGGACAGGAAGGGACTTCTTAAGCGCTGTTAATGTTCTGTGTTTTGATGTGGTTGATAGTTACCTAGGTGTGTTCACTTTGTGAAAATATCTATGTGTGTATTTCTGCTCCGTGTACTTTCATGTGTATGTCATATATTTATAAGAGTTAAAACAGGGAAGAAAGAGATAGCATTATGTTATGTGAGAGAGCCCATAGGAGAAATCATTGCTTGAGTAAATAGACCTTATTCTTTCTCTATTGAGTTACAAATTACATCAACTAAAATACAAAACCATAGCAAAACTTAAAGGTCCAAAGTTGGAAGTCTTCCTAGAGCTATGATTCAGCTCTTCATGGAGTTCCATTATGCAAAGGAATCTAGTGCATTAGTTCATTTCAATTATTCCTGAAGATATGAAGCGTCTTTAAACTCAGCCATTGGTGTTAGTAATGTGAACATATTATTGAATTATGATTGATATTTTATTTGATTTGAGGGACTTTAAAAAGTATAGTTATATTACACAAGGTTACCCATAGTAAGGAATTTGTACCAGAGGAAAAATGTCTTTTCTATTCAGTCATCTTACATTCTGTTTTCTCAGAACTTTATCTCTTTTATGCTATTTTTACTTTTGTAAGCTATCTAGAACTAGAAAATTTGTGTAATGAAAGGTAGTGAAGGATCTTATTTTGAAGAATCTCACATCTAAGTCAGATCTTGGGAGAGAGTGTGTTTTATTTTACTCACTCTCTACTCATCCACTATTTTTTATTTCATTATCTTCCTGGATAATAATTTAAAATTGCTTAGCATCTCTTTGAGTTTCACTGGAAAGTTTACACGTAAAAAACAGAGCGTGTGATGAATACTTTTAACTCCTATGAACCAATTTCAGGGACTCACCCTTATATTTCAAATCTCCAATTCTCTAGAAAAGCTACCAAAGAATTAATTCACATATTATCAGATATTATATCAAAAAAGTGACTCCAGGATTTTCAGAAGACATAACAATTGGAGTTTGAAGTCAGAGTAGGCTGCAGGTAAAATCATACACCAAGATGAGTTTGTATTTGAAGGACCATTGCATTCTTTTCAGTACTGTTCTCCCCTTCTCATGATTTCTCAGGAAACTCTGGTTAGCAAGTTAACTCCGGGAGCCCACGTTAGCCTTTCCTCCCTGAGAAACACCCTTACTCTTAGACCCCTTGATATAAATATTTCATTGAATCCCTAACTACAGGGAAGGAATTAATATCTAACAAAATCAGATTGTAGGGGTTCATATGTGCCCTATCAGAAAAAGCAAAGCTTTAAGCACAGGAATCCTTAAGCACAGGTTTCCCAAGAACACCTTTTGGTGCTAGAACAGAAAGGGGCAGCAGGAGGCATTTGTGAGCAGAGAAGACTTTGTGGCATTTTTAGAATGAACTGTATTATGTGAGACAATGATCATAAGAATCATCTGCCCAATGAGTGTTCTGAAAACTTTAATTCTTCCATTGCCATTGCTCCCTGCGGTGCCCAGGGGGAAAAAAAAAAAGGACACTGCTTTCAGGGAGCAAAACACAGTCAAATCAATTCAGTCAAGGAGCTGAGTTCCTTAGTACAGACATCATCGTGGTGAGCAACAGAAACTTAAATTACTTTAAATATAAATCCTTTACTTCTAATACATGTGCATTCATTTTTATTTCATTTATTCTAAAAGTATGTAAGTGTCTGCTTTTCCCAGGTCACTGTGCTATGAACTGGTGATAGAGCATTTAGGTTTATAATTTGCCTCCCCAAAGATCATTTATTAATATTCATAATCCCTTGTTCATTTAGAGAAGTTGATGAATTCTCATTTCCCTTCATTCCCTAGCATATTTCTTTTTAGACTAAATGTGCTGTCTTTTTATCTCAGGTAAAACTACTTATTGTAGTGAAAATATAAAATTTATTATCATAAAAAATTTATGTTAAATCACAGTTGCCCTCGGGCAGCTGTATAACACTGAGTAGGTAGCCTTTCAGGGTTCATTATCCTCAAATATCAAATGTTGAAGATGATATTACTCTCAAAGTGATACTCAAAATAGTTCTTAAACAATCATGTAGATGACAGCTTTAATTGCGATGACTATCAATTAAATGTGCTTAATAACATATTGTTTCAGATCAGAATAAGCAGTTATTTCCCAATTATTTTACTGGCCAAGGATAGTGTTATCTGACTCATGCAAGAATGAGTTTCTAATTAGTAAATGTTTTCATGTAAAGATAAATTTTTCATTTCTTATAATATTCAATGCATGCATATAGGATTGTACCTGGTGACCCACAGTTCCCTCCTATTTGAAATTCTATCAATAAATCTTCCCCCAGTACTTTTATCTCAGAAATTATGACAGGTAGATGCAGTGAGAGAATTAAGAGTGTAATTTACAGAGGCCACCAAACACTTCCAGTTCAAAGACATATCTTTCATAAGCTTCCCAACATTTCCACTGCCTTTACCTTCTCCCTCTAAATCCAGTTCAGAGATATAACAGTCTCTGTGGAGACAAATGCTTGTGTGTTGTCTACAGAAGGATACTGACAAAATACTTTACTTACCTAAGATGAAAGGGAAAGTGTAGAGATATAATCTATAGTCATTAACGGTTGGGAAAAATTTAGTTGTTACTTCTACATCTCCTAAGAAAACAGGCCTGGCTCTGAAGAGATGAATTGTAAAGTTTACTTTTAAATAAGAAAGAAAGAAATTCAGTGTATCTGTGCCAGAGTGGATTGTCTTCAAAGAGGTGATATAGGGCTGGATGCTCTGTCCCAATGCAGATCTTAAGTAGCTGGAGGAGCCCAAGCAGTCAGGAATCTAAAAGAGGCAAAGGAGTAGATAAAAAAGAAATGCTAAAACAGAATCTCTAATCTCACAGTCTTGCAAAAAAATTTATCATAACTAGCCGTCTTGCTTCTGTTTTCAATAGCAGTAAACTGGATGATTATGAATGACTTTCGAAGACCTCTAGAAATTAAAATCAATTAAATATCACTGAGGATAACATGAAGGTAATCATTTCCTAGGCCTCATTGAAGCTGTATGTATAGAATATTTACCCATATATTCTAGGAAAATGCTTTCTTTCAACTTAACCTCATCTGAGCGGTCCAGAGAATGGATGAAATTCTTTAGGGATTTAAACAGGGGAAGCCCATAGAGAACTTAATCTCAATTTAATCTATAAAAATGTTATATATATATATATATATATATATTTTAATTACCAAAAATATTTTAGGAACTATCACCAGTGATAGCAATTATTATATGATTTGGGGCCTGTAAAAATATCGAGGTATCAATAATATTGCATCATTTTATCAAAACCATGTTTAGGGACTGTGTAGGCATTTTCTTCCCTTAATTGTACTTTCCTTTGATTCAAAGTGTAGACAGTTTTTTTTCCTTCTTCTCAGAAATATATGATCGACAAATAAATACCTGAATCAAATATTTTGTGCAATATTGAGAAGTTCTTTTGTGGTACAGCAGGTTAAGGATCTGGTGCTGTCACCACAGCAGCTCAGGTCGCTGCTGTGGCACATGTTCAATCCCTGCCTTAGGAACTTCAACATGCCATGGGCGTAGCAAAAAAATTGTGCAATATTTAATTTACCATTGGGTAAATTTATCATAATAGTAGTAGGATTCTAAAAGATAGTAATCATATATGAGGTACTTTTGTTTTTCACAAGTAGAATATATATTCAGCAAGATATTTTCACAAGTTAATTATATTAGTATTTTCTTGTCGTGAATTAACAAGAACAATTCTTAATTATGAGCTTTAAAATAGCCTGAAGTCCAAGTCAATGGATGATGTCCAAAGACATCACAGACTATAAGAGAAGCATTAGCCTGAGTTATAGCAAATATGTGTTCCTATTTGACCTCTCACTAAATAACTTTACAATTTTGAGCAAATTATACACTTTTCAAGGTGCACATTTTCAAAAAAGAGAACTCTCCCTCCTAATTTTTACTATTCTAGAATTATCTATCTTTTGAAAACATAATCTCAAAAAATCAAATTAATTCAATGATAAAATAATTAAAATTTATCAAAATAGAAGTATATATTCAATCAAAAGAATGAATCCATCCTGGTTTTAGCAAAAAATATTATGGCCATGAATTACTTCTCAGAGTTAGATATTTGGACAATAATAGACAAAATGGACATAGAATATTCAAATACTAAAAGGGTGAAATAATATATCTCTGTATTCTCTACTCTGACTGAATTAGAAAGCTGAGAAAAATAGCACTCTTCCAGTCCCTAGTCTTCTAATATTTGCACCTACTGGGAAAAATAACATTCTTTAGGATCCATTGGATGGGAGCAAATGTAATGAACCCATGTCTTTCCAGACTTCAGTCTTCACCATTTATACATTGAAGTATCATTGTCTTCAACACGTACATATATGAAAAGCAATTGTAATTGTTAGAAGCTAATTAGTGACTTGACGTCACTAGATCATAGAGACACAGAGAAGACTTGTGACAGCAGAAATTACCTTCATTAGGGCTAATTGCATGAGAGAGTTTGTTTGCTCACAAGAATTATACTGCATCATCTTGAGGATTCACAAATGGACAAAGCAGCAGGACTAACGGAAATGCTTTGTCCTGTTGGGGAAAATATAACATGATAGAAAGAAAAGCGGTGACTTAAGGTTGTTAGCTAGTCCTTTCTGCTTCAGATGAGTTTTAGAACAGGGCCCCTGGGTGTCAAGAATTGATGAGGAGCCATTTTTTGCCTCTACATACTACACAGCAGTGCAACATCTTGGTATTTTAATAGCCCTGCAAGAGCCACATGAATGGTTTCAAAGGCAAGAATCCTGGGGTAGAGAAGAGAGAGATCTTTTATAATAGAAACACTGCATCCTGCAGAATAGATTCTAGAGACTCTAAGTAATTTTGCAAAAATTTAAACTTTTTAATTCACAATTTTAGGAAAAAAAAAATGCCACTAAGTGAAGCTCTGATTTTCTCCTCTCCTGAGGAGAAAGGGCAGAATGTAAAATGACAAAGAAAGAGGTTTCTTATTATAGGATAGAATTCTGATATTGTTATGGACACTAGAAATCAACTAATTCAGTAAATTTATATATCAGATCAGTCGAATGAACTCTTGAAGAATTAGTTGCTGTACTTGGATGACACTTTGCAGTTCCATCTTACAACCTCTTGTCTAATGCTCTTCCACTCTACCATGACGTATCTTCCACAGGCTGGAACATTTTAAAGTTATGGTTAGAGCTAAGCTGATTGTTCATCTCTTCCCAGATTTATGTATTTAGAGCACTCCTAAATGTTTCTTTGACCAATATTTCCCAGTACCGTTGAAGTCTGTTGTTTTTACTACCCTTTTCATGTAGGTAATCTCCAAAAATTTCTCATTTGGGATTTATTTTCCCTCTAGGATCTCCTGCTGGATGATTTAATACATAATAACTTTAAATCTTTATAAGAAGGAGCCCTATGTGTTCCAAGTTTCCAAAATGTACCTAAGTGTATATCTCTAAGGTTCAAAACTGTACAACACCACTGTGTGACAAATATAATATCACCAAAATTAATACATTTTCCCTGCATTTACCTGTATGGTAAATACCAACTCTGCTAACATCATCATTATCATCCTAGAAAATATCCAGGCTCAAGTCACAGATATAATGGGTGATGTCTACTTCTCTAATATCCCTGTGTTTAATTCTAAAGTTTATTGTGATAGATGGGATCACACTGTTTATATAGTTTTTCTGATGCTTATATTCTCTAAACATGAATCGTGAACCTTTCCCCTGGTTGTTACATGTAATTTGTAAATTTGCTTTCTAATAGTTGCATTCCCCTCAAATTTATAAATTTAATAATTATTTCCACTTTGTAGAAAATTTTAAGTATTTTTTTCCTAATTGAAGATAAATTTGATTTTAAATTATATATATAGGAACTTCCTTGTGGCACAGATGGTGAGGATCCAGCACTGTCACTGCAGTGGCTCGGGTCATTGCTGTGGTACAGGTTCTATCCCTGGCTCAAGAACTTCCACATGCTACAGTCACAGGCCAAAACTTAATTAATGTATATATAAATAATTTAAAAATTTTCCAACTGCTTTCTCAGGATAAGTTTTTCTAAAACTATTTAGATCAAGAATTTGAACATTTCTGAGTCTCTCGATTCTCACAAAACTTCAGACTGTAGTATCATAGAGTTTCATTATCATAAAATCTTCCATTTGTAGTTGAACACTTCCCCCTCCTTAACCCTTAGCAACCACTAATGTGTTTTCTAGATCTACAGATTTGCTTTTTCCAAAACATCATATGTTCACTATGTACAGTACATGTACAGTGTAGCATTTTCAGCTATCTTCTTTAATTTGGAAATATGCATTTAAGATTCATCTATGTTTTTGCATGGAGTAATAGCTCATTCTTTTTATCATGGTATAGTATTTTGTTGTATGTCCCTGCCTTTATCTATTGAGGGACATTTTAGTTGCTTCCATTTTTTTTTTTTTTGGTAATAATGAAGTTTCTATAAATGCTCATGTGCAGGATTTGTGTATATATATATCATTTCAAATCAGTTGAGAAATCTAATTTGATAGGAAGAAATGTTTGACTCATGTATTTTAAAGCTCAAAAAACAGGTACAAAGAGATGAGGATTATTATGTCTTGATGGATTAACCTCATTATTACCATGACACATCTCTCTTTTATCTTTGGTAATACTCCTTATTCTCAAGTCTTCAGAGTCAGATATTGATATAATTTCTTTGGTTCCCTTGTAATTACTGTTTGCATTGTGTGTCTTTTCTCCATGCTTTTGTTTTAAGCAGGCTGTGTCTTTATATTTAAAATGGATTCCTTGCAGACAGCAAAAAGCTGGCTCTTGCACATCATTCATTCTGGCAATATCTTTTAGTGGAGTCCTTAGACCATTGACATATGATGTAATTACTTAAAGGCTCTATATTTACTACCTTGCTATTTTTTCTATTTATTTTATCTGTATATTTGCTCTTTTTCCCACTCTTTTTGCTCTCTATTGGATTGTTTTTAGTTTCCTATTTCCACTATTTTATCTCATCTTTTAATTGCTCTCTTTTTTCAACTTATTAAACTATATTGTAACATCTTATTGTATAAAACACTTCTTTTTTATATCTAGTGTTTCATTCAAAATATTGGCAAAATGTTATTTTTGAGACAATAACAATAAATTTTCATAATCAGATTTACTCTGACATGCTTTAAATTTTTGTTAGATGTGGGGCTTTAATCTTAAAGATATTTTAGAGGTATGATTAACATACAAAAACTATACAAATTTAATTTACACAACTTGATGACTGAAGGTAATTATACAGTCATGAAATTGTCCCCACAATCTATGTCATAAACATATCCATTAACTCCAAAAGTTTCTTTCCATGTAATTCTTTTATGATAAGCACACTCAACAGGAGTTCCAGTTGTGGCGCAGCAGTTAACACATCTGAATAGCATCCGTGAGGACATAGGTTTGATCCCTGACCTTGCTCAGTGGGTTGCTGTGAGCTGTGGTATAGGTCACAGACACTCCTCAGATCCTGCATTGCTGTGGCTGTGGCACAGGCCAGCAGCTACAACTTCAATTCAACCCCTAGCCTGGGAACCTCCATATGCTGCAGGTGCAGCCCTAAAAAAAGGCAAAAAGCAAACAAACAAAAAACCAACATAAGATATACTCTTTAACATATTTCAGGTGTAAAGTACAGTATTATTAACTAAAGTCACCATGATGTACATTAGAAGTCCAGAACTTTTTAATTTCATAACTGAAGCTTTGTAAACTTTGACCTCACTAATATGTCCCTGGAAAAATATCTTTAGGCAGAAAGTTAGGGTAACATAGGCCCCCACTGTCTTTGTTTTCTTTCTCACAAGAATCATTTTTATTCATTGCCTGGATATATGTGGAAGTTTTTATTTTGTACCTTTTGTTTGTTTTTATTTATTTCAAGAAGGAGATTAAATCTGAAACTCATTATGTTGTTTTGCCTGAAAATGATATTCAAATTACATTTTAAAGAAATTTGAAAATTAGAAAAATGACCATTTTAATGTCTCTTCATATTTATCCTTATCAGTTCTATTTATTCTTTTTATATTCAACCAAGTTCGTATCTGTTTTTTCCTTCAGATTAGGTATTCCCTTTAACTTTAACTTTCTGTTTTTGCAGTAAAAATCTACCAACCAAGAATTTTTCTCACCAGTTTATTTATTTCATCTTCATTTTTGAAGGATGTTTTTCCTACATCAATAATTATGTTAATAGTTTATTGCTTTCTTTTAGAACTTCAGCAATTCTATTCTTTTGTCCACTAATAGGAATCTTCAGTTATTTTTTCCATAGTTCCCCTGTTTATAATCTTTCTATCATCTATGTCTACTATAAGACTTTTCCTTTAAGACGAATTTCTAGTATCGATTGTGATATTCCTGTTCTGATGTTCTTAGCTGGACATTTGTAGGGATTCTTGACTATTTATATTAAATTTTTCATCAAATTTGTAAAATTTTGGTCACTGTTTCTTAAAATATGTTTTTCAGTGCCTCCCTTTTCTTCTTTCCCACTAAAACTCCAATTACATATGTGTTAGACTAATTGATATTATCTTACATATCACTGTAACTCTTCTCAGTTTTTCATTTTGTATTTTTTTGTCTCTGTACATCTGTTTTAAGATTTTCTCTTGTTATACCTTCCATTTTACTGATCATTTATTTCATACTGTCTGATTTGCCCAAATATGCCATTAATAATCTGTACTAATAATTTGTCCATAATTATATTTTTCTCTAAAAATGTTAAACATATTTCACATCTCACTGTTATGTTCATGTTTTTCTTTATATCCTTTGCATATTTATACTAGCACTTTTAAAGTTATTTTCTTCTAATTCCAACATCTAGGTAATTTCTAAACCTATTTCTATTGATTTAAAATTCTTCTGATTATGATTCATGTTTTTGTGCTTCTTTACGTATCTAGTAATCTTTGATTGAATGGCAGACAGTATAAATTTTACAGTTCTGAGTGCAGGACTTTTTTTTCTTTCTACAAAAATGGTGGTCTTTGTTCAGTCAGAGAAGTTACTAGTGGGTCAGGTGAATTATTTCAGGGTTTGTTTTTAAATATTTTAGGTTGAGTTCTTTACTAAGTACTCAGTTTACATCTGAAGTTTATCTGAATTGAATTTGCTATGAATCCCACCTCCATCTACTTCATTTTTATGCTTTAAAAAAAAAAAAAAACATTGTTTTCACCTTCTGGGTTAGCATTTCAGTTTACTGGAGTAGATAACAGTGTTATTTAACTGTTTTGTCCTAGACTATTTTTTCTACTCTTAGTTTATGAAAGTTTTTTCCCAGCAATGATTATTAACTGTTATTGAAATTTTTTCGTGTCTTGAGAAAATCATATGTTTCTTTTCTTGTACCTTTTTAATGGAGTAAGTTATATTGACTAATAATTAAATTTCAAACCAGTCTTGCATTTCTGAGTAACCTTAATTAGATCATTCTTTTTGCTTGTTGCTTTTGTATATTCTTGGATTTATATTGCTGTTTTTTAAGGAATTTTATGATTTGTTGTTAAGTGAGTTCACTTAAAATGTTCCCCTATCATATGACACTTTTCAGATTTTGGAGTGAAGTTTATTCTGGCTCCACTGGGTGGAAGAAAGTTCTTCCAGAGAAGGGAAGAAATGTTAGTCTCTGTTTTCAGATGGCATTCTTGCACAGAAGGATTCACATTTTTTTTCTTCTTTATGACTAGTTTTAACCAATTCTTCAAGGAAACTATAATTTTTGGAGTCCATGATGTACAACATATACATATTTAATTTTGTGCTTCAGAATTGGATGATTAAATTATTCAAGAAAGAAGCCTCCAAGGAATAAATGTATTGGGTCATGAATGCAGACTTATTTTGATAAATACAACAAATTGCTTTCTAAAAAATTTTCAGTAATTTTTGACCAAATAGAACTTCCACATTTCTAAACTTTCAGTTCTATTCAGTATTTTAGTATCAAAAATACTAAATAGAAAACACAAAACTGTTTGATTCTTTATCAGTTTACTAGAGGACAAAATACTTCTCTAGTATTTTAATTTACATTTTATACCTAATAGATTTTTTCTATTTTTTGTTTACAATTTGTATAGCTTTTCCTTAAAATTTCTACTTAGGTTATTGGACTCATAAGCCTTTAGAAATGATAAAATAAGATTGCCATTAAGAGTTAGGTTTTATAAGCATACATAAAGGATAGGAGAACATATCTCACTTCTCAGTTCTCAGTTATGCTGATTTCTGGGCCAATGAATTTTGACTTTAATCTGGTAAGAGTATTATTACACCTTGAGAAAGATTGTATGCAGACATTAATGTATAGATAAATAAGAGGGGAAATCACTGACACAGATTATAACAGTGCCCTTCCCAACATTGTTCAGGTGAGTGTTTCCCTATCAGGTTATCAGACTGTAATGATCTTATATGTATCAATCATGTAACCCAAACTTTAAATTTTAATGTAAATTCACCAAAACCATTACTGATACTTGGCTTCTATCCCAAGAACAATGCTGTGACTCTTTGATATGACAATTATATTTTCAATGTAATTTGAAAAATTCCCCCAATTTTCTTGCAATTATTAACAAGTTTGGGTTTATGGGTCTGTGTGTCTATGGGCCTAAACATAAACTGGGACAACTCATTATATTAATGTCAGTTATGGAACTTTCTGGTGGTTGGCCAGCTAAAAGCCCTCTCTTGTTTGTGCCATTCTGCAACTCTAATAAAGAGTAAGTCCTTTTTTTTTTTAATGTAAAACCTCTCTGATTCTCTGTTTCCTTAACACGCAGTCATTTATATGAGAACAGATATCTTTCTTAATTGTCTCTATGTGTGCAAAATATCTGCATAAATTAAGTTTGAAACTGCTGGAAAACATTGTGATGCTTTGATTTAAACAAACCTGAACATTACCACACTTAATTATCAATATCACAATGTTTATAACATCCATTATAATATCCAAATATCCTTTACTTGGCTTTATTGCATAATTGTTAATGAACTTTTTAATAGCTAAATTGGTTTGTTTGAAAAATTTTCTGGAATATGGAACTCTGGCTTTTGCCTCTTTTGTAATACTCGTCATTGCTCATTTTAATCATAGTCATATAGGATGTTTTAAGTAAATGTTAGTTTACTAAAGCGATATCTGATGAAGTAACCTTACACGTGGACAATTAAATATGATAACAAGAACAGATTGCTACAAAGTACAATGTCTCATAAAAATCTGAGACTTAGATGTGGACAATCTACTTTTCTACTAGCTCCTGACTCCATGACTCCAAATACCACTTTTGTATAAAACAACAGTAGAACTTAACTGGAAATCAATGCTTTGAACTGTATATCCTCTTTATGGCACTTACTGCATGTTCTTGCATGTTAAGCTCTAAATACACTGACCAATATAGTAAGAAGTAGAACAAAGGTTGTCATAGGGAATTACAATCTATTTTAAGAAAAAGCAAAACACAATTACATCTTCAGTACAAAAACCACAAGTTTGAATTGAAAGCTAACCAAACAGAATACATTCCTCCCAGCATGAATACACAGTGATATGTGATGGCAGGGACTGATCTGTGACTGTTAAGGAACTGAATCACATATGCTCATTCCTTCTCCTATTCATTCCCTGATTTGGTGGGATGCTTCTGAAGTTTCCCTCAAAGTTTTAAAGAAAATATGTAGGGGATACGTTTTCTAATTACTAATATATGTGCTTTGTGTGGCTACTTGAAATAAACTCTCAAACTTAGCTAAACAAAGTCAATAACTATTCAGATATCCTGTAGTCATTTTCAACTAATGGCAGGTTTATTATCAGTGATACAGTGTGTAAAGTGATATGGCATTTCTCCCAGAAAATATTAGGAGTATTCTTGTAATTTGAACTATGGGCTTGGTTATATTGCTGACATGGTATTTGTTTCAGTCAGAGCAGCAAAACTCAGTCCTATCATTGATATTATGGTATTTTGAGTAATTAAGATTTAATGTAATAAATACAATAAAAAATTTTATAAACACTAATGCCTTATTTGTGAGTGTGGAATACTTGCAGCTGTTTATAGGAATCAAGTTATTAGCTGAAACAATTATGAACTATAATTTATAAAAGTAGAGAAGTCTTCATTCAGCATATCATGTCAAAGCAGATTCTGTTTTCTTTTTCTTTTTTTTTTTTTTTACTTTTGTTAGGGCCACACCTGTGGCATATGGAAGTTCCCAAGCTAGGGGTCAAATCTGAGCTACAGCTGTAGCTCTATGCCACAGCCACAGCAACGTGGGATCCAAGCCATCTACAACCTACACCATAGTGCACTGCAATGCCAGATCCTTAGCCAGGGTGAGCCAGGAATCCAACCTGCATCCTCATGTATATTAGTCAGACTCCTTACCACTGAGCCACAATAGGAACTTCCCACATTCTGTTTCTAATGCTAAATTTCTTTCTTTGTTACCCCAATAAATTATATGTGTTAACTAATCTGCCTTAATATAGAAATAACTTTAAAATGCCACAGGATTTTTTTAACTGTATATAAGAAAAAATATTTGGGACTTTTAATATATGTAGTTGCTGTTTTAGAGAAGATGAGGTGAGCCACAGAATATCAGGATGTATGGCATAATATGAGATCCTGCACTGCATTTACCAACAGCACCAGATTCAAGTCCTATAATCATGGAAGACTAATTGTGATAGAAACACAGTCAGAACAATTGTATACGTACATTGCAAACAAGAAGAAAGGACTTGTGTTACTTCTTCACAGTTGTCTAAAAGACTTCCTTGGAACCCACATGCTGCTTCCTCAGCTTCTTCATGGCTTCCTTTACATCTTTATTCCTCAGTGTGTAAATCATAGGGTTAAGGAAGGGAGTGAAGACAGTAAAAAACACAGAGATAAATTTGTCAATTGGGAAGCTTTCAAAGGGCCAAATATAGATAAAGATTAATGGGCCAAAGAACAAAACCACAACAGTGATGTGGGCAGAGAGAGTGGAAAGGGCCTTGGATGTCCCACCAGGGGACTGGCGGTGGACAGTGGCGAGGATGACAGTGTAAGAAATGAGCAAAAGGAGAAAACAGATGAGTGAGAGCAGGCCACTGTTTGTGAGCACAAGGATCTCTAAAACATAGGTGTCTAAGCAGGCAAGCTTGATCACGAGGGGAAGGTCACAAAAGAAATTGTCCACCTTGTTGGGTCCACAGAAAGGAAGGTCAATCGTGAATGCTAGATGGCTGGATGAGTGTAAAATGCCAATGGCCCAAGAAACCCCCACCAGAATAGCACACACCTTTCGGCTCATGATAGTCATGTAATGCAGAGGTTTGCAAATCGCAATGTATCTGTCGTAGGCCATGGCAACAAGAAGCACCATCTCACTGCCCCCGAAAACATGCAAGAAAAAGATTTGTGACATGCATCCCTGGAAGGTGATGGTCTCATGTTCACTGAGGAAGTCTGCAATCATCTTGGGAGTGGCAAAGGTAGCCTGACACACGTCGATGAAGGAGAGATTGCTGAGAAGAAAGTACATTGGGGAGTGCAGTTGAGAGTCTGTGATCACTATGAGGATGATAAGGATGTTTCCCAAGACCGCAGCTCCATAAAACACAGAGAAGATTAAGAAAAGGAAGAGTTGCAGTTCCCGAGAGCTAGACAGGCCCAACAAAATGAATTCAGTAACCACTGACTTGTTGCTCCATCCATTAACAGAACCTGGGCTGCTGAAGTTATCTAAAGGGAAGAAAAATAATTAAAATGAATAAGGAGAAGCCCTTCACCGTTTTGCAAATCAAGTCACTCCTTCAGTTCCAATAACTATCAAAATAATATAGCGAGGCTATAAGAGAGTAATTATTCACATTATAATTAGGAACTCCTTTTTCCTTTGAGTTACTTACATAATTATAAGAATTGTTCTTTTGCATTTATGGATTGACTAGATAGAAAGATAGAGATAGTATGTTTAGCCAGCTAATAGGTAAGGCAATATGGAAGCAAGAGAAAAGTCGATTTGACCCTGTATTCTAACATACAAGAATAACATACAAGAAGTGTGCTGAATCTCAAAAGCACTTTAAAAATTCCATGTACCATACTTACACATTCAGATTACTAATTCAGAAAAGGAGCCTGATGCCTTTTATGTAAGATTCTTCTTGAAAGGAGAGGAAGTTTAGGTGAAGTGTAAAGAGATGGAAATTAGCCCAGTTACTGTGATAATGACGTCAGAGAAATAGGTGAAATGTGGCCATGCATTTGATATAATCTGCAGTAATAATGAGAGAAACATTAATATGTTATAAATTAAACTAGTGTGATTGACAAATTGCCTTCACTTTACTATATTAAAAAAATGAATTTCACAAAAGTGAGTGATACAATTTATCAGTCAAAGTATCTTCCTAGAACCTCAGAAGCAGACATTCTTTTCACTCTTTACTTTTCTCCATGTGATTTCCCTTTTGCAGCAGTTGACTTCAGTACTCTTTAATCTGACTAGCTACCTGCTCTTCACAGATGATTCTGAATGCAGATTTAATTATCATGATAAATTTCCTAATTAAATTTGAATCTTACTATTTATCTTTGCTGATGAATTTATAACCTCTTCTTTCCCTAATGAGGTTAATATCACAATCACAAAAGTATTTTTTCAAAGTCAACTGAATAGCATAATTGATAAAATTAATTCATTCAACAAACAATATAAGGTTGCCTGGTCTGCACCATGCAGAGTACATGTCTTGGAGACAAGGAATAGAGGAAAAAAAAATAAAGACAAATATGTTCCACCTTTCTATAGTTACATCCTAAGGGGGTGTTGGGGCTGGAAGAGGGAATTAAAATAAAATTTATGTTATGTCAGTTAGTTATAAGTGCTGTGGAGAAAATAAAGCAGCACAAAGGAATATGAACTAACCAAGTAGTCAGAAAAAGCCTCACAAAGCAGACCATATTTCAGCAACAACTAAAGAAAAGAGAAGCAAGCTTTGAGGAGATCTACATAAGACAAAAGGAATAACAATCATATGCAATAAGCATTCTCTTAAAAAACATCAGTATAATTTTGACTTCTATAGTAGAAATTAAATGTATGGAAATTTAGCTTTTAACTTTATTATGGAATTGACATGGCTTTACTGTATTCTGCCTCATAGGCTTAAACAAGTCGACATTTTAGGAAGGTATAATTTCGGCCTTAAAATGAGGACATATTGTAAGCCTAGTCTTTTTTTATTTTCTAGAAAGAATAGAATTGCTTTCCAAAATAAGTATTTCCATATGTACACTGTACAGAATTTGAGAAGTAATTTATATATTTTATATAAATGTGTAAATTGAAATGACCTGTGATTTCCAGAAAGAACCCTTGAAAGGAAGCTGATGACCAGATATCAGAAAACTGAGAAGAACTTTCTGTGTATCTGTAGTCAGCCTCAGTGACATCTAGTTGAGCTGTATTATTTATTCAAGGCAAGACTTTCACATATTGAGAAAATATAAAAATATAAAAATTACTAATTACTTGTTTGTATTATTTCATAGACTCTTGTGCCTTTTAAAATATCATTAGTACTGTATCTATGTGTATAAGGCCTACAAGTGCTTGCTAAGTGTTGGTGCATTAAACCAAAGTTTTCTGGTTTTAAATTATTGCATTTTGCCTACAATTATTTTTACTGAATTGACTTTTTTTCTAAAAGTACAGGTAGAATTTATCTAAAGTCATTATAAAAGTTTTTTTTCCATTTTAAGATGTAATCATATTCCTATTCACAGTTATGTGATCAGAGAGTAAAAATTTACACAGGATGCCATAAAAAGAGCATACACTTTGAGATCAGAAGATCAGGGCTTAATTCATGACTTCATTACTTACTCTCTGTGCTAAGGTTTTTGTTCATTCATTTCAACTAATTGAGCACCTACTATAATATGTGCCAAGCATTCTGTAGGCCTAGAGATGATGACCAAAACAGATAGGAATCATGTCCTCATGCAATTCATCACAATTCTCTGAGCTTTTTGATTCCTTATTTGTTATAGCATACATTTAAAATAGCCTCATAAACTGTAAAGTCAAAAATAAATATTAGCTGTGTTAGCATGCTGTTATAATTAAAAATCATCTCATAAAACTTTACCTCCATGCAGGTGAAGCCAATCTGAGTGGGAAAATATATGCTTCTGAGCAGGTTAACAATCCATGATATTTTAAAAGACAAAAAGATAAGATTAAAATAAAGTATTAGAATAAATTAATATTTCTATAATAAACCTATAATTTATTGAAACTGATGAATGGAAATCTGATGAAAAAGAAACTAAGTACTGAAAAGAAGCCAAGTAGTGTTCTTTACTTTTCTCTCTGTATATACCTATAGTTAATTCCAGTTTTTAGAGGTCTTTAGAGCTCACCTGTAAAAGAAAGAAAGTAGAGTAAACCAAAGCTAGAATTATGTTCCCGGTGGTTATTGCTGTGAAAAAGAGGAGGGCATTCTTTGATGTTTCATTATAGAATCTACTTCAAGTTTACAAATAGTGCCCTCTCTTAGACATCAGAATCCCTAGGGATAATCTCTCCTTGGTCACTGAGTTTGGAAAGCAAGCAACTGCAGATCTCTACATAAGATAAAAATAAACTACACATGGAACAACTCTTCCATTTAAAAATAAATGTGAAATTCATAAGTGGTACTTTTTGGACCCAGAAATTGATTTTTATGAGCCAGGAGTTTTAGCCAAAGCATTCCAATCAAATAGAAAGAGAGAAGTGAAGTTTACAAGGTAAGAAGTCAAGTCATGCAAGCTTTTCCTTTGGGTAAAATTCTAGGTTGCTCAGTTCAGATTCACAAACACAGTCATTTTAAGGTTTTTGTGACAGTTATAGAGATGTGAGCTATGAAAAGTGTCAAAAACATGGAAGAGAAAGAAGATAGCTTGACAATGAAGATAACCATATTTATATGAGGAAATTGGCTCCTTGTCTCTATGTAGATAATTAATCAAAGTAGATAAAGGCTCTTGAATATGAAGGACTTGATTTAGTTCCTCCATTGAGATGTAACAAATAATCTAAGTATTAACAAATAATCTAAGTATTATTCAAGTGAGTACAAAAAAAATAGAAGCCTAGAAAAAGTCTTTAAGAAGTGAAAAGATAAAATTACAGCATTCTATATTTATAAAATGAACTTCTAAAAAGAAGTTCATTTTATAAATATAAAAGATAAAATTCATTTTATAAATATAAAAGATAAAATTACAGCATTCTATATTTTATAAAAGATAAAATTCATTTTATAAATATAAAAGATAAAATTACAGCATTCTATAAAAGTTCATTTTATAAATATAAAAGATAAAATTACAGCATTCTATATTTATAAAATGAACTTTATAAAAAGAACTTCTTCCAGTCATAACTAAAATAGCCCATATTTTCTTTTTCTTAGCTGATACAAAGCAGTGTGTAAACACTTTGCCTGTTCTTGTTTATCCTTACAACAGTGCTACAAAAGAAGTACTGTTATTATCCTATCTTTACAGGAGAAGAAGCTAAAATGTAGCAGTAAATTTAGCATCAAAGGGAAAAACTGATCAACTAGGTTTTACATACTCAAAAAACACATTTAACCATTTATTGCTTAATTAAGGACTTGATCCTAAGAACATATATCTGAGGAAGTCTACCTGGTCATTAAGGTGATGATTTTATACCCTGTTCTCTTCTCTGTCATCCCATCTATTCTTTCAGAATGATGTATCAATACTCTTACCTTTGCCTTGGTGCTTCAGCCCACCAAAATGTTAGCAATGATAATCATTAGACATAGTTTAATGTTATATTTCAGACTTAGAATCATATACAAATACCAAGTTCTCATGCTCAGGAATCAAAGTCACATTAATTCTATGATAACTTTAACCCAAATCCCTATAACTCTCTGAATGACAACATTTAATGTTTTACTTGATGTAATGAAAAAATTCCACATACCAGTTTTGAGACAAATCTTAGGGGAGCAATTATAGGTTGAAGAAAAGAAACTTCCAAAAACCACTGTTTTTTAAAAAAGATTGAGTCACAAAAGCCCATAAAACAAATATTTAAATACCATACCACATGACCCCAAATCTCAGGTAACCAGTCCCACAGATTGCAATAGCCAATTAAAAATGTTCTTTTGTTAAGTGAAGTCGTCTAGCTGTGGGAGTTATTAACACACTTTGGGTTGTTTTTCTCAAAAACAAGATGTTGAAAACATTTAAGTGGCTTGCCTATACTTGAAAGTGAGTTATACATCACAAGAGGGAAATGTAGTGACCTAGAAGCGTGCAACAGCATTTACACTCGTTTAATAATCTGCCTCCCTCTCTGTGCCTTCTTTTCCCTTATTTAAAGTGACCATGCTCATAAGAATTAGTCCATTTGCTCAGAGCCTGAAGGAAACCACATCAAAAGAAATGTTGATCTGGCACTGGGCCTAAGAGAGCTAGAATTTTGTTAATTCTAATCCATTGCTTCTTTCTTTTCAAGGAAATGTTTATGATAAAGTTTTTCAAACTTCATACCATGTAATATGCTGCCCCCTCTAAATATCAGCATTTTAATTGTCACTGGTCAGTACTTAAACAGACATTGCAATCAGAAAGTAAGTTGGGCATAACTGGGTAGAACTGCTTAGCATGTTCTTGGGTGTTGTGGATAGATGTCTCAGAGCAGTGTGGGGACTGAGAAGGTCTACGGACAAGAGCAGGTGACAAGGTGAAAACGTTAATGCTGAGACAGAATGTATGCCCCAGATACTTGGTGAGCCAAATAAAGAAACCCAGGGTGATCTGAATTCTCTACTGAAAGACCGTGTTTTTTCTTGACATCTCCCTCATTAATATTTCACAGATATTTCTGTTCTTTTCAAAACATACTCCTCTTCTACTTTGCCCCATCTCAGCTAATGGCATTTTTCTTGACCCAGTGATTCCAGCCAGAACTTAGCTCCTTCCTTTTCCTCACTTCTTTTACTAATCCTGCTTTGAGTTCCTCCAAAATATTCCCAATTTATCAGATTATTATCAAATCTTTTATCAAATGATTTCCATTTAACACGTCCACCTAAACCTTCATTGTGTCTTTCTCTTTAAGTGTTTTGAGGCATTCTCATAGTCTCTACCTTGTACCTTTGACTTTTCCAGTCAGTTCCTCCAGTAAATTTTAAATATAAATAAAATCATATTACATTATGCTGACCTTTAAAGCAGGCAGTAATTTACCAGCAAAATGGAATAACAGAAATATTGCAATTCAGGATATACAAGCTATGGTATAACCATAAGCAAGTCTGGCAAACAAAGGAGAGGAATGTTACTTTATAGAAGAAGAAAGGAGGAAGTTGGGAGGTGCCTTGAACAAAAGTTTGTTGGAAGAAAGTGAGATTTCAGAATGGTGATAATTTCTCATTGGCTGGGGCTATTTTTAGGCAAAGAGAAAATCTTTCTCCCTCCTACTGGGGTAGTGAAGTGGTATATTCCTGTTGGAGATGCAAAGTAAATTCTCTTTGTGTTTTGGGACTGCAGACCACAATGAGTGGCAGTGAATGAGTGCTCCCCCTTCATGACCTCCCAACTCCATTTTAAATGTTTTCCTTTTATTAATCTTCACAAGCAACTTGAAAATGGTGAATATGTTCCATTGCTCTAGAAATAAAATCTAATCAACTTACTGAGTCCTTGTCATCTCATCTCTTCTCACTCTTGGCTGTTACAAAACTCCTGCTTTCATTTCCTGGAACACACCACCCCTTTCAACTTCAGAGAATATCACTTGCTCCCTCCTCTGTCTGAATAATTTTTCTTCTTCACAGGTTATATTCTCATTTTCAAGTATTGGATGAAATGCCATTACACAGAGAAGTTTTTTCTAAGCACCCTTCCCTCTCCCCATACTCCTATTATTTATTTTTTTTATTTCATGACATTATTTTCGCTTTTCCTAATACTAATTACAATTTTAAAAAATTTTTGTTAGTTTACATGTTGGTGTTTCTTCCTCCTTTCCTCCTCTCCACCCCAAGAGAGTAGACTCTCTGCATGCAAGAACTGAGTCTCCAAGAACATTTTTCATCTCCAGTACCTGGCATAGTAACTAGCAAATGATACATGCTCAAATAATATTATTTGTTCAGTGAATAATTGATATATATAAAGCGGCCATAAGTTGATGACTTTTTGTTTTTGAGAAATGCAGTGGAGCTTTGACCTTTTGAGACTGTCATGTAAATGGGATCATACAACATATTTCATCATTTTTTACCCAACATAATGCCTTTGAGATTCATTCAAATTATTAAATGAATCAATAGTGTGCTCTTTTTTATTTCTTTTTTTATTATTCAAATGAATTTATCACATCTGTAGTTGTATAATGATCATAACAATCCAGTTCCACAGGATTTCCATCCCACAGCCCAAGCACATCCCCCCACCCCCCAAACTGTCTTCTCTGGAGACCATAAGTTTTTCAATGTCTGTGGGTCAGCATCTGTTCTGCAAAGAAGTTCAGTCTGTCCTTTTTTCAGATTCCACATGTCAGTGAAAGCACTTGATGTTGGTATCTCATTGTATGGCCAACTTCACTTAGCATGATAATTTCTAGGTCCATCCATGTTGCTAAAAATGCGGTATTTTGTTCGTTTTAATGGCTGAGTAATATTCCATTGTGTATATGTACCACATCTTCTGGATCCACTCCTCTGTCGATGGACATTTATGTTGTATCCATGTCTTGGCTATTGCAAATAGTGCTGCAATGAACATTGGAGTACATGTGTCTTTGCAGGTCATAGTTTTCTCTGGATAGATGCCCAGGAGTGGGATTGCTAGATCAAATGGTACTTCTATTTTTAGTTTTCTGAGGCATCTCCATACTGTTTTCCATGGTGGTTGCACCAATTTACAATGCCACCAATAGTGTAATAAGGTTCTTTTTCTCCACACCCTCTCCAGCACTTCTTGTTTGTAGACATTTGGGTGATGGCCGTTCTGGCTGGTGTAAGGTGGTACCTCAGAGTGGTTTTGATTTGCATCTCTCTAATAATGAGTGCTGTTGAACATCTTTTCATGTGTTTTGTGGCCATCTGTATGTCTTCTTTGGAGAACTGTCTGTTTAGATCTTCTGCCCATTTTTGGATGGGGTTGTTTGTTTTCTTGGTATGGAGCTGCAGAAGTTGTTTATAAATTTTGGAGATTAGTCCCTTGTCAGTCGATTCACTTGCAAAGATTTTCTCCCATTCAGTGGGTTGTCTTTTTGTGTTGTTTAGGGTTTCCTTTGCTGTGCAGAAACTTTGAAGTTTGAGTAGGTCCCATTTGTTTATTTTTCTTTTTATTGTCAGTACTCTGATAGGTGTATCTGAGAAGATGTTGCTGTCGTTTATGTCAGAGAGTGTTTGGCCTATGTTTTCCTCTAGGAGTTTGATAGTGTCTGGTCTTATATCTAGGTCTTTAATCCATTTGGAGTTTATTTTTGTGTATGGTGTTAGGGAGTGTTCTAATTTCATTCTTTTCCATGTGGCTGTCCAGTTTTCCCAGCACCACTTATTGAACAAGCTGTCCTTTCTCCATTGTATAGTCTTGCCTCCTTTGTCATAGATGAGTTGGCTGTAGGTGCGTGGGTTTAATTCTGGGCTTTCTATCCTGTTCCCCTGATCTCTATTTCTGTCTTTGTGCCAGTACCATATGGTTTTGATGATTGTTGCTTTGTAGTATAGTCTGAAGTCCTGGAGCCTGATTCCTCCAGCCCTGTTTTTCTTTTTCAGGATGTCTTTGGCTCTTCTGGGTCTTTTGTGCTTCCAAACAAACTTTAAAATATTTTGTTCAAGTTCTGTGAAAAATGTCCTTGGTAATTTGATAGGGATTGCATTGAATCTGTAGATTGCCTTAGGTAGTATAGTCCTTTTGATAATATTAACTCTTCCAATCCATGAGCATGGTATATCTTTCCATCTATTTGTGTCATCTTTGAATTCTTTCATCAGTGTCTTATAGTTTTCAGAGTACCGGTCTTTTGTCTCTTCAGGTAGGTTTACTCACTAGATATTTGATTCTTTTGGATGTGATGGTAAACGGGATTGCTTCCCTAATTTCTCTTTCTGCTCTTTCATTGTTAGTCTATAGAAATGCTATCAATTTCTGTGTATTAATTTTGTATCCTGTGACTTTGTCAAATTCGTGGATGAGCTCTAACAGTTTTCTGGTAGAGTCTTTAGGATTCTGTAGGTATAGTATCATGTCATCTGCAAATAGTCATAGTTTTACTTCTTCCTTTCCAATTTGGATTCCTTTTATTTCTTTTACTTCTCTGATTGCTGTGGCTAGGACTTCCAAAACTATGTTGAAGAGTAGTGGTGAGAGTGGACATCCTTGTCTTGTTCCTGATCTCAGCTGGAATTCTTTCAGCTTTTCACCATTGAGAATGATCATTGCTGTGGGTTTGTCATATATGGCCTTTATCATGTTGAGGTAGGTTCCCGTTATGCCCACTTTCTGAAGGGTTTTTATCAGAAATGGGTGTTGGATTTTGTCAAAGGCTTTTTCTGCATCTATTGAGAGGATCATATGGATTTTATTCTTCAGTTTGTTAATGTGGTATATTAGACTTATGGATTTGTCAGATATTGAAGAACCCTGCATCCCTGGGATAAATCCACTTGATCATGATGTACAATCCTTTTATGTATTGTTGGATGCAGTTTGCTAGTATTTTGTTGAGGATTTTTGCATCGATGTTCATCAGTGAGATTGGCGTGTAGTTTTCTTTTTGTGTGGAGTCTTTGTCTGGTTTTGGTACCAGGGTGATGGTGGACTCATAGAATGAGTTTGGGGATGTCCCTTACTCTGCATTTTTTTGAAATAGTTTCAGAAGGAGAGGTGTTAGCCCTTTTCTAAATGTTTGATAGAATTCGCCTGTGAAACCATCTGGTCCTGGACTTTTGTTGGTTGGAAGTTTTTTAATCACAGTTTCAATTTCAGTTCTTGTGATGGGTCCATTCATCTTTTCTATTTCACCCTGGTTTAGTCTTGGAAGATTGTACTTTACTAAGAATTTGTCTATTTCTTCTATGTTTTCTGTTTTATTGGTATATAGTTGCATATAGTAGTCTCTTATGATCCTTTGTATTTCTGTGATGTCCGTTGTTACTTCTCCTTTTTTATTTGTAATTTTATTGATGTGAGTCCTCTCTCCTTTTTTCTTGAGAAGTCTGGCTAAGAGCTTATCAATTTTGTTGATCTTTTCAAAGAACCAGCTTTTCGTTTTATTGATCTTTTCTATGATTTTCTTCATTTCTATTTCATTGATTTCTGCTCTGATCTTTATGATTTATTTCCTTCTACTAACTTTAGGTCCTGTCTGTTCTTCTCTCTGGAACTGTTTTAGATGTAAAGTTAGCTTGTTTATTTGGGCTTTTTCTTGTTCCTGAGGTGGGCTTGTGTTGCTATAAACTTTCCTCTTAGAACGGCTTTTGCTGCATCCCATAGGTTTTGGCGTGTCGTATCTTCATTGTCATTTGCTTCTAGGTATTTTTAAATTTCTTCTTTTATTTCTTCAGTGATCCATTGGTTGTTTAGTTGCCACGTTGTTTGTGTTTTTTGAAGTTTTGTTCCTGTTGTTGATTTCCGGTCGTATAGTGTTGTGGTCGGAAAAGATGCTTGATGTGATTTCAGTTTTCTTAAAGGTACCAAGGTTGGATTTGTAGCCCAGGATATGATCAATCTTAGAGAATGTTCCATGTGCACTTGGGAATAATGTGTATTCTGTTGCCTTTGGATGGAATTTCCTATAAATATCTATTAAGTCCATCTGGTTTAATGCATCATTCAGGGTCTGTGTTTCCTTATTGATTTTCTCTCTGGTTGATCTGTCCATTGCTGTAAGTGGGGTATTAAAGTCCCCCACTATGATTGTGTTATTGTCGATTTCTCCTTTTAAGGTTGTTAGCAGTTGCCTTATATATTGTGGTGAACCTGTGTTGGGAGCATAGATATTTAAAATTGTTATATCTTCTTCTTGGATTGATCCTTTGATCATTATGTATGACCTTCATTATCTCTTAAAATATTCTTCATCTTAAAGTCTATTTTGTCTGATATGAATATTGCTACTCCAGCTTTCTTTTGATTCCCGTTTGCATGAAATATTTTCTTCCAATTTGTATGTGTCCCTAGAAGTGAAGTGGGTCTCTTGAAGACAGCGTATATATGGGTCTTGTTTTTGTATCCATTCAGCCAGTCTGTGTCTTTTGGTTGGGGCATTTAGTCCATTCACATTTAAGGTAATTATTGATATGTATGTTCTTATTGCCATTTTATTAATTATGTTGGATTTGTTTTTGCTGCTCTTTTTTCCTTCCTTCTTCTCTTGTTCTCTCCTCTTCTGGTTTGATGACTATCTTTAGTGGTGTACTTGAGTTTTCTTTTTTTGTGTATCAATTTTAGATTTTTGGTTTGCAGTTATTCTGAAGCTTTGATATAAGAGTCTATATGTATATGAGATTGTTTTAAGTCATTGTTCTCTTAATTGCAAGTTCATCTCCAGTGTCCTGCATTCGTACCCACCTCTTCTCATGGTTTCTGATTTTGGTGGTATACTTGTCCATGGATGATTTTGTATCTTTACTGTATATATACCTTTACTGGTGAGCCTTGTCATTTGTGGTATTTTTGTGTCCTGTTACTATCTTTTCTTTTCTGCCTAGAGAAGTTACTTTAGTATTTGTCATAAGGCTGGTTTAGTGTTGTTGAATTCTCTCAGCTTTTGCTTATCTGTTAAGGTTTTGATTTTTCCTTCAAATTTGAATGAAAGCCTTGCTGGGTAGAGTAATCTTGGTTGGAGGTTTTTTCCTTTCATCACTTTAAGTATATCATGCCACTCCCTTCTGGGCTACAGAGTTTCTGCTGAAAAATCTGCCAATAACCTTATTAGGGTTCCCTTGTATGTTATTTGTTTCTTTTCCCTAGCTGCTTTCAAGATTTTCTCTTTGATTTTAATTTTGGTCAGTTTGATTATATGTGGTCTCAGGGTGTTCCTCCTTGGGTTTATTTTATATGGTACTCGTGCTTACCTGGATTGAGTGAGTGGTTCCTTTCCCATGTTAGGGAAGTTTTTGGCTATTATCTCTTGGAATATGTTTTTTGTCCCCTTCTCTCTCTCTTCTCCTTCTGACACCCCTATAATACGGATGTTGGTACATTTCACGTTGTCCCAGAGTTCTCTGAGACTCTCTTCATTTGTTTTCAATCTTTTTTCTCTTTTCTGTTCTGCATCCCTAATTTCCACTAATCTGTCCTCCCCCTTGCTTATTCATTCTTCTTCCTCCTGTATTCTGCTGTTAGCTGCTTCTAGTGAATTTTTTCTTTCAGTTATTGTATTTTGCATCTCTTCTTGTTTAAGTTTTATATCTTGTATCTCTTTGCTCAGTGTTTCCTGTAAGTGTTTCCATCTTTGCCTCCAGTTTATTTCCAATCTCTTGCATCATCTTCAGCATCAACAGTCTAAAGTCTTTTTCCTGGAGGGTGAGAATCTCCTCATTGCTTAGCTGATTTTCTGGGGTTTTTCCTTTCTCCCTCATCTGAGTTATAGTCCTCTGTCTTTTCATTTTTATAGCTTTTTGGTGGTGACCTTTTTACAGATGATAGAGCTGTAGCCTTTCTTACTTCTGATGTCTGCCCACCTGTGGCTGAAGTCGGTATGGGGGGCTTGCTGTAGGCATCCTGATGGGAGGGGCTGATGCCTGCCCCCTGGTAGATGGAGCTGATTCCTATCCCTCTGGTGGGTGGGGCTGTGATTCCACCTGAATTGTTGTTTGCCCTGGGGCTTCTCAGTGCTGACTGATGGGTGGGGCTGGTTTTTCCCAAAATGGCTCCCTCCAGAAAAAGGCACATTGCTGAATATTCCCGAGAGCTTTGCCTTCAATGTCCTTCCCTCACAACAAGCCACATTCACTCCTGTTTTCCCAGGATGTCCTCCAAGAACTGCAGTCTCTGTCTCTGTGCACCTTTTAAGAATGTGGTCTCTGAGGACTTCCCGTGTGGCACAGGAATGGGGTCTCTGTTTCCCCTAGTCCCATGGAGCTCCTGCACACAAGCCCCACTGGTCTTCAATGCCAGATGCTCCAGGGGCTCTTTCTCCCAGTGCCAGATCCTCACATGTGAGAGTTTGATGTGGGGTTCAGAACTCTCACTCCTGTAGGTGAGTCTCTGTGAACCAGTTAGTTTCCAATCTGTGGGACTTCCCACCCGGGAGGTATGGGGTTGTTTATATCACATAATCGCCCCTCCTACCTCTTGATGTGACCTCCTCTTTGTCTTCTGGAGTAGGATATCTTTTTTAAGGTTTCTGGTCCATTCAAGTGACGATTGCTCAGCCTTTAGTTGTGAATTTTGTTGCTTTTAGGAGAGAAGATGAGCTCCAATCCTTCTATTCCACCATCTTAATCCCATCCTTCTTTTTTATTTCTGAGTACTGTTCTACATCAGCTCTGGACTTGGCAATATATCTTGTGTTTTCCCAACAAAATAATAGCAAAAAAAGATTTTTTTGCATTTGAGCTGACTTTTTTGCAACTCTGGAACTCTTGAAGCCACCATGTGAATAAGCCCAAGCTAGTCTGCTAGGGGATAAGAAGCAATAGTATGATGGTTAATATTTAAGAACTGCTTCTGTGTGAAGACAGAGGAGCACAAGGAAGGCCTTGACTGTTAATGTTTCCCAGCATCGGTGGTATACATATTCCTATCATGGTTGATTTCCAGCCAACAACAGGTTAACAACAACCTAACAAAATCCTTGATAATTTAACAAATAGTTCTCAAGGATTGGTATAAACAAGTTCCAACCAATCATAGAGGAGAGGCCATGTGGGATTCCTTGGGTGACAGTCAGCTAGGGCTCCTGCTTTCAACCCATAACCCACCAGATATATGAGTGAGCTCATTGTTTATCTAATTTCCAGACTCACCAGAGAATCCAGCGGAGATCAGACATGACCAAGACCAGAAGATGAACCCACCTAATTTGTGAGTAAATATAAAAGTTATTGTTTAAATCTATACTTTGGGGGTAGCTTGATATGAGACAAAATCTAATCGATACAGTTGTCTACTATTTTATTCTAGATTACTGTCATGATATCTTAAATAGTATAAATAAATAAAACCTTTTTCTAAAAATTATAATCAGGAGTTCCCATTGTGGCTCAGCAGGTTAAGAACCCAACATAGTATACAGGATGATGCAGGTTCAATCCCTGGTTGCACCCACTGGGTTAAGGATCCAGCATTGCTGCAAACTGTGATGTAGGTCACAGATACAAACCAGATCTGGTGTTACCATGGCTGTGGCATAGGTTAAAAGCTCCAACAGCCACAGTAGCTGTGGCATAGGTCACAGCTGTGGTTTGGTATTCAAGCCCTGACCTGAGAACTTCTATATACTGCACATGCAGCCATAACAATAAATACATAAATAAATAAAAATTTAAAAAGTAATAAATGAATGCCTTCTAGAATACCTACCCAAACAAGAAATCCAAGAGCCAGTCTTGATTTTCCCTTATCTTCAAATGGAGCCAATCCCTGGTATTTATCTTTAAATATCTCTGAATTTGTTCAACTCTAGCTATCTAGGCCTTCTCTCTCCTTGCAGGAACCCATTTCTCTCCTAAACAGCAGAGATAATTTATATGTATTTATATGTATATATATGTATGTAGATAGATAAATATAGGTATATAATATATTTATATGTATATACAATATACATATATTTATGTATATATCAGTAAAGATATGTATATACACACATATATATGTATCTCATACATTTATATCATTGAACACAAATGATAGTATGCTTTGCACATGACCATGCATGCTAATTTTCTCATATGTGAATACTTAGTGGAGTTATTTTCTGTCAGCATAAAGCACTCCCTAATACTTTTTTTTAAATTTTTCATCATAAAAAGAAAAGCATTTCTTTCTTGTGGTTTTAGTGCTTTAGGAATTCAGCAGTGATTTGGCAGTTCCACCTCGAGGTCTTGTTCTTACGAAGTTACAGTCATTGAAGACATGACTGGGGCTGGATGATGTGATTCTGTGGCTGGCAGTTGGTGCTTGAGGTGGGAGGGAGGCATTGGTTCCACTCTGTGAACTTGCTTGAGTGTCCTCATGGCATGGGCACTGGCCTCTTCCAGAAGAAGCAATCTAAGAGAGCAAAGTTTTTAGGACCAAGCCTCAGAAGTACCACATGATGATTTTCACCATATTCTGTTGGACACACAAGCTGGCTCTAATTTAGTGTGAAAGGAACACCACAAAGACATGAAAGCAAGGAGGTCAGGATCTTTGGAGGCTAGCTACCACAGTTGAAATATATAGTTTTGGCAAGAATGGGAGAAAATGGGTGCCTTCATATGTTATTGCTGAGTGTATGAATTGGTGGATGATGTGATAGTAGTAAGACAAAAAATGCACATATCTTTGAATGTATTCTATTTGAAAAAATATGTATAAAGATGTTCATTACAACAGCATTTGCTGTAACAAAAAAGTAAGGAAAACCTAAATATCTGTATATTGGGAATGGATAAATATATTATAGAACACTGAGAAGTTAAAATGATATGGCAAATCTATGACTTACCATGAACAGATTTCTAAGACATAGTGTTAAGAAAACAAGCAGAATGTGTACTTCCATATACTTAAGAAAACCAAACACATGAAACTGAATTTTGCATGTGCCATTGCACAAATGAATATGACTATTCACAGGAAACCTCTTAAAGAATACTTTTTAAAATGTCGGCAGTTACTTCTGAATGCAGTGTAGAGAGTGGGGTGTGAAGGCAGCAATTTTACATAATAATATTCTATCTTGTTTGGATTTTTAACAAAATGACTTTAATGATTTAAATGTTTTAATTTGGCAACTAACAGACTTTGAGTGACAGCCCAGAATGTCTTCTTATAGGAAAGAATGTGTTAGTGGTTAGACGTCTTAATATATATTTTAGTTTTCAGAAACCTATTATGGCTTATGAATTTCTAATTGCTGCTACAGTTTTGTTGATCTCAGAGGAAATCTTTAGAAAATTAATAGAGCAAAGTCTTAATTTAGCAGGTTTCATTTGTGCTGTTGTAATGAATAGAAAATGGCTGTTGTATATGTAGACTTTCAACCATTGGCTCCCACTAGTCTCATAATTTCATGATCTATAAGACAATAAGGATAAGATACACTACTATACAATGCCACTATGATCAGATGTGACACTAAAAGTCATTGACACTTATTAGATATTCAAAAAATGGCCATAACTAGTTTAGGTCCATTCACAATATCTTACCAGAAATAGTGTTTTGGTTAATATAGAAGATGTGTCTGAATACATACTAAATGGAATGAAGCCAGTCATGACTTGTATTGGTCTACTCTTATTTTTTCCCAAAGGGTATGTAAAGAAGGAATACCATCTAAAGCAGAACTATTAGCTTATGAGAGTATGTTGGCTTGGATTATAAATCAAAACAATATTTATTGGTTTGCAAAGGAAAAAACTTTAAAGAATTATTACACAAATATTAAAGTCTCTATAACTAATGTCACCAAATTATAATACATTTATTCTCCAGAAAATCTTAACTATATAGTTATAAAAATCATTGGATCTAATGTTAATTATAATACCTCTTCAGCTTGAACATTTCTCTCAGAATATCTATATTCATGAAATACCTACTGAAACAGCAACACACACACAGGGCTATAATTCTATGACCCTGCAACTTGATAGAAGGAAAAACTGAGGTATATAAACTAATCCTGCCTATGTTACTAACTCATTAAATTATTTGGACAAGTCATTTATTTTTTCTGGGTTTGATTTTCTCAATGAAAAGTGAGGAGTCTGGATTAAATTTTCTCAAATAACCCTTCCTACCCTGAAAATCCATGATAAAATGTTTTCTAGCCGTCCCTTCTCTAGGGCATTTCTTTTCCTTATAAATTGACCAAGGCACCAGATAATCCCTAATTTTTTTTCAGAGTTGCACAGCATTCTGTTTTATGGATGTACCAATAATATACTTCAAGAGTCTACGTTGGTAGACACTTGGGGTTTTATATTTTTTCAACACTTTATTCTTAAAATTAACATTTGTAAAAAATATTATGTACATTTAAAAACTTTATTTTATTTCCCCAATACATTATTTTTTTTTCTACTGTACAGCATGGTGACCCAGTTACAAATACATATATACATTCTTTTTTTCTCACATTATCATGCTATGTCATAGAATACTACTCAGCCATAAAAAAGAACAAAATAATGCCATTTGCAGAAACATGAATGGAACCAGAGACTCTCATACTGAGTTAAGAAAGTCAGAAAGAGGGAGGACAAGATGGCGGAGGAGTAGGGGGACATGCTCACCCTCACCCACAAACACAACAAAAAAAGCACATCTACAGAATAAATGACTCACACAGAACAGCAACCAATCGCTGGCAGAAGAACCTAAACTCCAATAATGGCAAGAAGTTCCTTACATTACGGGGAAGAACGAGAGAAAAGAAGAGAGTGAGAGAAGGTGAATCTGAGCCGGACGGGCGCTCCCGAAAGGGAACTGCGGAGGAGAAAGGGATCCCGCACCCTGGAAAGTCACCTACACAGGGGAAAGATCAAACGAACTGAAGGAATCTCCAGATGCAGAGAAGAGTGTGGCAGTAAGTTGGAGTACGGAAAAGCCGATCAAGAACCAAACGGACCATCTGAACTACGGGCACAGTCACCAAAAATTGAGACGCCTGGGTGGGGGCTGGGCACCGAGACCTCGCCTCCAAAGGTTAGTCCGAGAGAAAGGGCCAGGGGACGCCTGGATGGGGGCTGGGCACTGAGACCTCGGCTCCAGAGGTTAGAAACCTAGAACGGGCTCGGGGGGTGGGACAGAGCGGAAACTGCTTGGGAGGTCTAGAAACCATTTGATGGGGCAGAGACTGCCTGGGAGACTAGAAAACAAAGCTGTCGCAGAGGAAGGGAGCAATACTCTAGGGGCGGGGAAGTGGAAAGCCGCATCAGAGGGAACCTGGGAAAAGAGCCTGGTCTGTGCCCATGCTGGGGAGGGGAGAGAAGAAGGGGTGGGTCCCCATAGAATACTCCCCATGCCACAGCAAGCTTACAGGCCTGCTAGCTAGCTGAAAGCTGTGCTTCCCAGTGCATCCCCTCCCACCACCCCCGCCACCCCCTACGCTCTCGCCCAACCTGAGGCTGCCTGCCATCCAGGAGGGCTGGCCTCAACAATTGCCTGAAGCCTACCACCGCAGGGGCTGTCCCTGCATAGTACTGCTTGCCCTCTGGAGGGGCTACACTTCCACAGAGCGGCACCAAACACCACCAGCCCCCGAGAAAAGGCCTGCAGCCCAGAAAAGCGAGAACAAGCCTAGCCAGGCCGTGAATAGATCTGCCTAAATTTCCGATGGTTTTTCTGAGTCAGGCTGCCCCGGGGAGGAGCCTCTTGGGTTTCCAACAGCACTGCTACCCGCCCAAGCCCCCAGGGGGTGCCAAGCTGTAGAGGATCAGCTGCGTAGGACTGCCAGCTCCAGGCAGGACCCCCTACAGACCAGAAAAGCTGCAACAAGCCTGGCCGAGTCGGGAAAAGAACTCAGACAGTTTTTCTGAGTCAGGCTGCCCCGGGGAGGAGCCTCTTCGGTTTCCAGTGGCCCTGCTACCTGCCCAAGCACCCAGGGGGTACCCACTCCCACGGAATGAAGCTCAGTGCCACTATCCCCCTGGAGGAGCCCCTGAAGCCCAGAAAATCTGCAACAAGCTTGGCCAGACTGAGAAAAGATCCGCCTACATTCTCAGGCCATCCTTCTGAGTTGGGCTGCCCTAGGGAAGAGCCTCTTGGGTTCTCAGTGACCCAGATAGCTGCTCCAGGCCCCAGGGGGTGCTGCACTCCTGAGGAACAGCTGCCCAACACCACCAACCCCCTGCAAGAACCCAACAGCCTAAAAACACCAGAGCAAGCTCTGCATGACCAAGTGACATCTGCTACCATCGTGCTGTGGACCTCCCAGTCCTGTCTGCCCTCAGGAAGTCCTCCTTTGCTTCAAAGAAACACTGTTAGCCCCATCAACACTCCAGAAAAGCCACACTGCCTCAAAAAAGATTGACCAACAACGCCAGCCCTCAGGAAATAGTCCACGGCAGTGACAAGGCAAACACTGCCTGATAACGAAGAGTACAACTCCCTCAGGAGAAAGAAAACAACAGGCAAGATGAAGAAGCAGAGAAACCACCCTCAGTCAAACCAACAGGAGAACTCACCTAAAGCAGTCAACAATGAAACAGATCTCTGCAGTCCGACAGACCTGAAGTTCAAAAGAGAAATAGTGAAAATACTGAAGGAAGTAAGAGAAGATAGGAACAGTAATGCAGATACCCTCAGAAAGGAACTAGAAAATATAAGGAGGAGCCAAGAAAAACTAGAACAGTCATTTGCAGAGATGCAAACGGAACTAAGGGCAGTAAAAACCAGAATGAATAATGCAGAAGAACGAATCAGTGATATGGAAGATAGAATAATGGAAATCACTCAATCCAGTCACCAGACAGAAAACCGAATCAAAAAACTGGAAAGCAATATAAGAGACCTATGGGATAATATAAAGTGGGCCAATCTATGCATAATGGGAATTCCAGAAGGAGTAGAAAAAAAATAAGGGGATGGAAAATATATTTGAAGAAATTATCACTGGAAACTTCCCAAATCTAAAGGATGCTGGGTTCAAGATACAAGAAGCACAGAGGGCCCCAAACAAACTGAACCCAAATAGACCCACAGCAAGACACATCATAATAAAAATGGCAAAAGTTAGTGATAAGGAGAGGATCCTAAAGGCAGCAAGAGAAAATCAGAATGTTACCTACAAGGGAACCCCCATAAGATTATCAGCTGACTTCTCTACAGAAACACTACAGGCCAGGAGGGAAAGGCAAGAGATATTTAAAGTGCTAAAAGGAAAAAATATGCAACCTAGAATACTCTATCCAGCAAGAATATCATTTAAAATAGGAGGGGAAATAAGAATTTTTTCCAACAAACAAAAACTTAAAGAATAGTGCAACACAAAACTCAGGGTAAAGGAAATATTGAAAGGGCTTCTCTAAATCAAAAAGAAAGGAAGGAAAGGGAAGAAAAAAGAAAAGAAAAAAAAAAGAAGAGGAAGAACTAGAACTGAGGAAACCGCAATCAGAGAGCAGTCACTCAAATAGGCCAGCATACAGATTTAATCATGAACAGGCCTCAAACAAAGTAAAAAAGAAAAAAATGAAAAAAAGTCATCAAAACCATAAAATGTGGGCAAGGATGTTAGGAAGTAAATAACCCTTTTTGTTTGTTTGTATGTTTCTCTTCTTAATTTTAATATAGTAATGAAGTGTTTGAACTTACAGGACCATCAGGCTAAAACACACAATTATGGGAAGGGGTTAGCATACTTAAAAACCAGGGCAACCACAAGCCAAAACCAAATATTGCCTTTGCAAAAAATGAAAAAAAAAAATACACTCAAGCAGATAATAACAGGAGACCATCCAAACAAAAAAAAAAGAAAAAAAAAAGGAAGAATGGAGAACCATAGAATCAACTGGAACACGAAGTTCAAATGGCAATAAATAATCATCTATCAATTATCACCTTAAATGTCAATGGACTGAACGCCCCAATCAAAAGACACAGAGTGGCTGAGTGGATAAAAAGGCAAAAACCTTCAATATGCTGCCTACAAGAAACTCACCTTAGGACAAAAGATACATATAGATTGAAAGTGAAAGGGTGGGGAAAAATATTTCACGCCAATAGACACGACAGAAAAGCAGGAGTCGCAACGCTCATGTCAGACAAAATAGACTTTAAAACAAAAGACATAAAGAAAGACAAAGAAGGACACTACTTAATGATTAAGGGATCCATCCAAGGAGAGGATGTTACTATCGTCAACATATATGCCCCAAATACAGGAGCACCCAGATACATACAACAAATATTAACAGACATAAAGGGAGATATTGATCAGAATACAATCATAGCAGGAGACCTTAATACCCCCCTCACATCAATGGACAGATCCTCTAGACAGACAACCAATAAAGCAACAGAGATCCTAAAGGAAACAAGAGAAAAGTTAGACTTCATTGATATCTTCAGGACACTACATCCAAAAAAAGCAGAATACACATTCTTCTCAAGCGCTCATGGAACATTCTCAAGAATCGACCACATCTTGGGACACAAAGCTAATCTCAATAAATTTAGGAGCATAGAAATTATCTCAAGTATCTTCTCTGACCACAATGCCATGAAATTAGAAACCAACCATGGGAAAAGGAAAGAGAAAAAACCTACTGCATGGAGACTAAAGAGTATGCTACTAAAAAACCAATGGGTCAATGAGGAAATCAAAAAGGAAATTAAAAACTACCTTGAAACAAATGATAATGAAGACACAACCGCTCAAAATCTATGGGATGATGCAAAAGCAGTGCTCAGAGGGAAATTTATAGCAATACAGGCCTTTCTCAAAAAGGAAGAAAGATCCCAAATTGACAACTTAACCCTCCACCTAAATGAATTAGAAAAAGAAGAACAAAAAAGACCTAAAGTCAGCAGAAGGAAGGAAATTATAAAGATTCAAGAAGAAATCAATAAAATAGAGACTCAAAAAACAATAGAGAAAATTAATAAAACCAAGAGCTGGTTCTCTGAAAAGGTGAACAAAATTGACAAACCCCTGGCCAGACTCACTAAAAAGAGGAGAGAAAGAACCCAAATAGCCAAAATTATAAATGAAAAAGGAGAAATCACAACGGATACAGCAGAAATACAAAAAACCATAAGAGAATACTATGAACAACTATACGGCAACAAGTTTGACAATCTGGAAGAAATGGACAATCTTCTAGAATCTTATAGCCTGCCAAAACTGAATCAAGAAGAAACAGACCAACTGAACAGACCGATCACTAGAAATGAAATTGAAGAGGTCATAAAATCACTCCCTACAAATAAAAGTCCAGGACCAGATGGCTTCACAGGTGAATTCTATCAAACCTAAAAAGAGGAATTGGTGCCCATCCTCCTTAAACTCTTTCAAAAGGCTGAAGAAGAAGGAATACTCCCAAAGACATTCTATGATGCCACCATCACCCTCATTCCAAAACCAGACAGAGATACCACCAAAAAAGAAACCTATCGCCCAATATCATTTATGAATATAGATGCAAAAATTCTCAACAAAATCTTAGCCAACCGAATCCAACAACATACCAAAAAAATTATACCCCATGACCAGGTTGGGTTCATCCCAGGTTCACAAGGATGGTTCAACATACGCAAATCAATCAGCATCATACATCACATTAACAAAAGAAAAGTCAAAAATCATATGATCATCTCAATAGATGCAGGAAAAGCATTTGACAAAGTCCAACATCCATTCATGATCAAGACCCTCGCCAAAGTGGGTATAGAGGGAACATTCCTCAATATAATCCAAGCCATTTATGATAAACCCACAGCAAATATAATCCTCAATGGGGAAAAACTGAAAGCCTTCTCACTCAAATCTGGACCAAGACAGGGATGCCCACTCTCACCACTGCTCTTCAACATCGTTCTGGAAGTCCTAGCCACAGCAGCCAGACAAACAAAAGAAATAAAAGGCATCCATATAGGAAGAGAAGAGAGAAAACTGTCACTGTATGCAGATGACATGATACTATACATAGAAAACTCTAAGGACTCAACCCCAAAACTACTTGAACTGATTCATAAATTCAGCAAAGTAGCAGGGTATAAGATGAACATTCAGAAGTCAGTTGCATTTCTGTATACCGGCAATGAAATATTAGAAAAGGAATACAAAAATACGATACCTTTTAAAATTGCACCTCACAAAATCAAATACCTCGGAATACACCTGACCGAGGAGTTAAAGGACCTATATGCCGAGAACTATAAAACTTTAATCAAAGAAATCAAAGAAGATGGAAAGAAATGGAAAGATATTCAATGTTCCTGGATTGGGAAAATCAATATTGTAAAAATGGCCATACTACCCAAAGCAATCTACAGATTCAATGCAATCCCTATCAAATGACCCATAACATTTTTCACAGAACTAGAACAAACAATCCAAACATTTATATGGAACCACAAAAGACCCAGAATCGCCAAAGCAATCCTGAGAAACAAAAACCAATCAGGAGGCATCACTCTCCCAGACTTCAAGAAATACTACAAAGCCACAGTCATCCAAACAGTGTGGTACTGGTATCAAAACAGACAGACAGACCAATGGAACAGAAGTGGGAACCCGGAAATCAACCCTGACACCTATGGTCAATTAGTCTTTGACAAGGGAGGCAAGAACATCAAATGGGAAAAAGAAAGTCTACTCAGCAAGCATTGCTGGGAAACCTGGACAGCTGCATGCAAAGCAATGAAACTGGAACACACCCTCACACCATGCACAAAAATACACTCCAAATGGCTGAAAGACTTAAATATACGACAGGACACCATCCAACTCCTAGAAGAGAACATAGGCAAAAGACTCTCTGACATCAACATCATGAATATTTTCTCAGGTCCATCTCCCAAAGCAATAGAAATTAGAGCAAAAATAAACCCATGGGACCTCATCAAACTGAAAAGCTTTTGCACAGCAAAGGAAACCCAAAAGAAAACAAAAAGACAACTTCCAGAATGGGAGAAAATACTTTCAAATGATGCAACCGACAAGGGCTTAATCTCTAGAACATATAAACAACTTATACAACCCAACAGCAAAAAAGCCAATCAATCAATGGAAAAATGGGCAAAAGACCTGAATAGACATTTCTCCAAAGAAGATATACAGATGGCCAACAAACACATGAAAAAATGCTCAACATCGCTGGTTATAAGAGAAATGCAAATCAAAACGACCATGAGATACCACCTCACACCAGTCAGAATGGCCATCATTAATAAATCCACAAATAACAAGTGCTGGAGGGGCTGTGGAGAAAAGGAACCTTCCTGCACTGTTGGTGGGAATGTAAACTGGTACAGCCACTATGGAGAACAGTTTGGAGATACCTTAGAAATCTATACATAGAACTTCCATAGGACCCCGCAATCCCACTCTTGGGCATCTATCCGGAGAAAACGCTACTTAAAAGAGACCCATGCACCCGCATGTTCACTGCAGCACTATTCACCATAGCCAGGACATGGAAACAACCCAAATGTCCATCGACAGAGGATTGGATTCGGAAGAGGTGGTATATGTACACAATGGAATACTGCTTAGCCATAAAAAAGAATGACATCATGCCATTTGCAGCAACATGGATGGAGCTAGAGAATCTCATCCTGAGTGAAATGAGCCAGAAAGACAAAGAAAAATACCGTATGATATCACTCATAACTGGAATCTAATATCCAGCACAAAGGAACATCTCCTCAGAAAAGAAAATCATGGACTTGGAGAAGAGACTTGTGGCTGCCTGATGGGAGGGGGAGGGAGTGGGAGGGATCGGGAGCTTGGGCTTATCAGACACAACTTAGAATAGATTTACAAGGAGATCCTGCTGAATAGCATTGAGAACTTTGTCTAGATACTCATGTTGCAACAGAAGAAATGCTGGGGGGAAAAATGTAATTGTAATGTATACCTGTAAGGATAACCTGACCCCCTTGCTGTACAGTGGGAAAATAAAAAAAAAAAAAAGAAACATTGGGAGTAAAATTATTCTTGACCATATTTTTTTTAATTTGGTCAGAAAAATATGAAATGACAACTTTCTAGTAGTGAAAGTGAATGAGAAATTAATAGGTGTGGGAAAGGGAGTAAGAAAAATACTGGAAGAAATCCAGAAATCCTTACAGTATGACTCTGTATTCTTCCACTGTGTGCCATTTTTTTTCTGGACGCTGGACTGGGCTGTGCTGAACTATGATAAATATAAAATAATGTCCCTATCCCTATGCTTTTGTAGAGTCACTTCTCAGTTTTTTAGAAAAACCTTAAAATAAAATCAGCTCAAATATTACAGAAATTAATCCCTAATCCATTTTCTATCATACCCAAAGTAAAATTCTATGAGCCAGACTGTCATGAATGTAAATAGTTTGCAGTTGAGGCAAAGGAATTTGAACAAAGCTGTAAGTCCAAACAGCACAAGCAGTTGCTCCGAGTTACTTTCTGTGGTTAAAGGCCTCATTAACATTTTCAATGAAAAAATCCAGAGAAATTAGATCGAGCAGGTGCTTGACACCAAATGAAGAAAACATACCTGGTTTAATTATTTGCATATTTCAAGAAGGCTGAAGCAAATTTTGGCTCCTTTCAAATTAAATGTTCCTATAAGAGAGCTAGATCAGATGTATAACTAGAATGACTATTGACTTAGGCAAACCACCTCTTCTCAGCACTCTATTTGACTGGATTCCCACTTCATTGTTTCTGCATTTTGTTCAGGACTGGGAATGTATTGGGACTTTGGGAGGATAGAGGTGTCCCATGGTGACTCTTTGTCGTTAGAAATTTGCTGTTTCATTGAATAAGGAAAATGGCTTATGTTCAAAAAGTCAAATCACTTTCAGCTTCCCTTTAGCTTTCAGGCTCTTCCCCTGGCTCTTACTTCTACTGATTATGGGAACTATGTTTCTAATAGATTTAGGGAAATTTTGCCATATGAGAATTTCTGAAATATTTTGTAAAGAATTAACTCTTTAGTGATATTCTCCACCTTAGTCAGAATATGGAAAAAACTCAGAGAATATCTAATCCCCCACAATAAGAGCATGTAATGAATTCCTCTTCTAATCTTAACTATTAAGTATCACTAATAGAGCCTTCAATGTGAATATATTTGCACACCTAACATATATCCTACTTCTGATGTATTATATGAGAAAAGAATAACCTGGGTTTTATGTACAATTTATTTTTAATGTAGGATTTTTGCACAGGTGAAACTGACCTGTAGTATTTTGAAGTTGTGCTATCCACATCCGGTTTTGGTATTGAGACAATGATCGACTCATAAAAGTACTTTATCCCTAGTATTTTTGGTTCTTTGAAGGTTTGGAAGATTTTGTTAATAAGCTTGAATGCGGGGAGTTCCTGTTGTGGTACATGGAAACAAATCTGACTAGGAACCATGAGATTGCAGGTTAAGGATCTGGCGTTGTCCTGAGCTGTGTGTAGATTGCAGACACGGCTCAGATCTGATGTTGCTGTGGCATAGGCCAGCAGCTGTAGCTCCAATTAGACCCCTAGCCTGGAAACATCCATGTGATGCAGGTGCAGCCCTAAAAAAAAAAAAAGGAAAAAAAAAAGAAAAAAAAACTTGAATGTGTCCCATGTCTTCTATAGGATAGCAAATTTGACCTCTTTTTCAATATATGCCATAGGTATTAGCAACTTCACTTTTCTTCTTCTCTTTAAGAAAACATGGCAACTTATGCTTTCCTAAAAAATAAGTAAATTCATCCTAGTAAGTCTACTGTCTTCTGCTTTTATATAGCATTTGTATAGTATAGGTCTTTAGTGTTATTGTTGCTTTTCAGTCCTGGTCTGTTCTTTCATTTGTTTGTTTTGCATCTTCAAGAACTATATTTGGGTTTCACTGATAACTGTACTAAATTATTTGGTTTTATTTCAAGAACTTCTGTTTTTAAAAGTAGAACTAAACTGAAACATCATCTCTCATATATTATATTGGCAAAAATTCAAATTTTCACAACTCAGGCTAAGAGGCACTCTCATATATTACAAGTGAGAATGCAAAATGCATCAACTGTTATAGATGTGCAGTTAACAGTGTCTAAAAATTTTGTACCATTGACTCTTGTACTTAGCAATTTTACCGAGGACACTTGGAAAAAAAATAATTAAACATATGTTGATAGGAGTTGAAGTGCATGGAGGGGAGCATGTGGGCATTCTCTCATCTTTCATGTATCTCTTTGATGGTCCTTAGAGGCCTTTCTGAGGACAATAGTGGAGAACAAGGCTCAGACAACAAAAATGAGTAAGGCATTGCCTTCAGGCTGTGGTATTGAACAATAGCTGCTATGATTCCAAAAAGACAGCAAGACTTCAAGTTTCTCCTAATTAAAGAACAGAACCCCATCTATAGCGTGTCCTGCAGAAAGTATCAAACAATGTGATCAAGTCTCTGGGGTCCATGATTTGCAGAAAATACAGAGGACAAAGGTACATCCTGTACTGTACTCTATGCATGCAACCACAGTATTTCAGACTTGGGGAGATGCTGCAGAGTGAATAGCTGAGGTTCTTCAAAGGATAAACAGCATAGAATAGAAGAAATGGTGGGAAGGAGACTTAAAGATTAAAAGAAAAGGAAAGGAAGTGAACAAGATGAAATTGGAGAGTCTCAGGATGTATAATTGGGTATAGATGTAAACATAACTGCAAAGAAGTTACTAGAAAAGTCCAGGTAGTGGTTAATTGGGAAAGGAGAGAGAGTTGTGTTTGAGATGGACAAATGTGAGACCTTCAGGGATGACTGGCAAGGTTCTATATTGTAAACTGAAATATGGTTATAGTGGTGTTTAGCTTATATTTTATTGTGCTATACATTTGGGGTATTTTTCTTTAATTGGTTTTACTCTACAGTTAAAAGATTCTAATAATGAAAAATGAATATTATTATGATAGATATTATTGATTGACTCAGCTTCCAATCCATCCTCCTCTGACATGTTTTCTGTTGCATTAAAAAATACTTGAAATTTATAAACTGATTTTTTAGCCAAGTTTTTCTATGCAAATTAGGTTCCATCAATTAGATGCACTAATATGAGCTTTAGAAGGCAGGGGTGAGGCAGAGAGCAGTACCAACATAATCGCTGCTGGTGAGCAAGAAGATGAGATGCAAGGGAGAAGTGATTGTGGCAGCCTGATCTGTCTTCTAGAGACTATGCATTAGCTACACAGCTGTTGAGGATGGTGAGGCAGAGGCAGTAGCATTTTGAGGCTTTTTACCTTAAAAGATAACTGCGGAGTTCTATTCTGGAACCTAACAACTGAAGAACTGGCCCCCAAGTCCTACTTCTCCAGCTCTTTCAATGAGCATCTAATGCACTGTGTTAAATCTGCTTACTATACCCAGTGGTTTTGTTTGCTTCCCTAAATCCAATCAATATTATTAATCTCTGACAAAATGAAAAAGTAGAGATAGATACATAGTTATGTAAAAAAAAATTCCTAATTTAAGCTCACTTTCTAGCTGTATTTATTTAACAAAAAAACAATCAGAAGGAAAAGATAAAGTGTCAGTTAAGTTATACCAGCAACTCTGTAGGCTACATCAACCCATGATCTTACAGTCCTGTTTGGATGTTGGTCCTTCTTACTCCAGCATAAATTGTACATATTTATCTCACAGTATAATTAATAACATTTAAAATAATTTACAGTAAAAAGTACCCTGATCTTTATGAGATTAATCATAACAGAAGCATCATGACAGTAAACTGAAAGACTGTCAAAGACTAGACTTTATTGGCATCTGACAGTACATGCAAGACGTTCACACAAATTAGGTTTCCATGGTTCTTTTCTCCTCCCAGTTTTCAATCCGGATACATGCATCTCAAAATCACCATGCAAAATAGTAATAGGGAAGACACAGGGGAAAAAAGAGGGTTATTTCAGGTCTCTCATCAACTTTGCTCTGTTTGTGATAAAAGCTTATTCGGAAAGCAAGGTTTCACTGGTCATTGTTTAAGGTTGAAAACAGGTCTATCCCAAGTCTGAATATATTCAAATGATAGCATCTACAAGGAATTTCTTGGAGTTCCCATTGTGGCCCAGTGGAAACAAATCTGACTAATATCCATGAGGACACAGGTTCGACCCCCGGCCTCACTTACTAGGTTAAGGATCCTGCATTGCCATGAGCTGTGGTGTAGGTCACAGATGCATCTCAGATCTGTCATTGCTGTGGCATAGGCCAGTGGCTACAGCTCTGATTTGACCCCTAGCCGGGGAACTTCCATATGCTGCAAGTGAGGCCCTAAAAAAGACAAAAATGAAGAACTTCTTCCCTTTGAGAGCAGAGTCCAGTGATCACATTATCTCAGGCCCTTATCAGGGTAGAGTAATTCTTCACATAAAACAGTTCATATACAAAATTTTACTTATCTAAGTTACTATTCACTAATTGATGCATTCATCTATATCTTCACCTTAATAATATTGAAAGATCAAATGTCAGTATTCTTTTTTAATTTTTATTAAAGTATAATTGATTTACATTGTTGTGCCAATTTCTACTGTACAGCAAAGTGACCCAGTCATATATATGTATACATTCCCTTTCTTATATTATCTTCCACCATGTTTGATCCCAAGAGACTGAACATAGTTCCCTGTGCTATACAATAGGACTTCATTGTTTATTCATTCTAAATGTAATAGCTTGTATCTGCAAACCCCCAACTCCCAGTCCATCCCACTCCCTCTCCAATACATCATCATTCTTATTCTGACCAAAATTGTGGTGAAAATCCAATCTAAAACAAATGATTTAATAATTACTCATTGTAAAGAAGAAATTTCATAATAATTAAACAAAAAATTGGAATTTCTCTTAACTTACAAAAATTATGAGCAATGAAAAAAAACAAGTTTCTAAAGGCTTGAATTAATAGAAGAACCAATGTAGCTTTCTGATGGAAGTTACTTTTAATTTTCTAAGTTAATCTTGATATATATTAATTTTATACACCATTTATACAGACATAAATATTTCAGATTTATAAAATAAAAATTTACCTTTCAAATTAAACATATCAATTGTTAGCTCAGGAGAGTCTTAAGTTCTGTAAAAATATCCAGAGTTGTTTGAAATGATGCCATAGTAACATTTATTGACCTAACATTTATGTGATTTATATGTCCTTTATTCCTCAAACAACTTTGGGGTGCAGGTACCATAACTATATCCTTTCACAGATGTAGAAACTGAGGCTGAGGAACATTAGGTATCTTGCCCAAGTTTATACCACCAACAAACAGAATAGGCATTTAATCCTGACAAAAGATGCCCAAGTCTAAGACACTTTACCCCTACACTCAGGGTGGATCCATATTCTGCAGAGCCTAAAGTTTGTACAATCTAAGGGGACTTCCTTAAAAAAAAAAAAAAAAAAAAAAGATCAAAATTATGAACAAATGGCTGCTGGGGTCCATTCTAAGTCTTTGGAAGAAACCCATGCAAAACAGGGGTCTAAAACCCAGTCTTCAGTGTAAGTCCACCCCTCATTACACCATATAATATTCTGAAATTTTCCTCCAATATTTTTGGAAATATACATCATTTATAGTTTTTATTGTCATTACATATATCCAATTCTCTCATGCATTATAATTTATATTTATCATTTCATCTAGACCAGATTTTAATAGTTTTTTCACCTGCCTTCAATGATATTGCTAAATTTTACAAAACAGTTTTTTACAGTTTTTAAAAGCTCATAGATTTGGCATTGTCAAGCTTTCCAAACACCGGAGGGAATATGAAGTTGTTTGTCCTCATTGTCTCCTTGTAAATCCTCTGTATCTCAATGTTCCCTCAGTTGGGTTACTGGAAATTTGGACCATTTAAAGCTATCCTCAACCTGCTATGTTTGTACCAGCTTGTTTCTATTCACCTAGCATGCTTTCCAAGACATTATTTCTGCCTCTAACTGCACCATCTTTACTAACTGCTAAAGGAGCCTGTGGCCATGTCACTCCACTTACCCTTGGCAAGAGTGTCAGCAGCATGTTGAGAAGACATGGTGATAAAATAATACACCTCTACCCTCCTGATTAAGATTTAAGTGTTTATGTGATATGTAGAGGTAGGTGTCTTGTATGTTGACCCTTCATGCTGAACCATCAAGGAAAATGGAAGTTTCCTTTATATATGGAAGTTCTCCAGAGACTGCCTTTTCATTCTCAGATACACAGCCTCACTGTCAATCCAAAAACTCAATCTCAATATTGACTTGCCTTACAGAGTTGTTTGCTGATGAGTTATATTGTTGAAGTTTTTACAAATGTCATTGGATTCTAAAATTATCCACATAAGCACTCAAGATTGATGACACCTCTTTAAAGTTTCCAGAGAGTTCCCACTGTGGCTTAGCAGATTTGAGCCCGACATAGTGTCCATAAACATGAGGGTTCAATCCCTGGCCTCACTCAGTAGGTTAAGGATCTTGCATTACCACAAGCTGTAAGATAAGTTGGAGGTGCAGCTCAGATCTGGCATTGCCATGGCTGTGGCATAGGCTGGCAGCTGCAACTCCAATGAAAACCCTATCCCAGGAACTTCCATATGCTATGGGTGCATATGGAAGAAAAATTAATAAAAATAAAAAGTCTCTATAGTTTTATCATGTAAAAATCAATTCATTTTAAAATGTATTTCCTGTTACAATAAATACATTATTTGAAAGAGTTATTTGGAGCATCTCTAAAACACCGGTTAGAAAATTTATATATAAATGAGTTCTTGGACTTCCCATCATGGCTCAGTGGTTAACAAATCCGACTAGGAACCATGAGGTTGTGGGTTCTATCTACCTCTGGCCTTGTTCAGTGGGTTAAGGATCCAGTGTTGTGGTGAGCTGTGGTATAGGTTGCAGATGTGGCTTGGATCACGTGTTGCTGTGGCTCTGGTGTAGGCCGGCAGCTACAGTTCTGATTCAACCCCTAGCCTGGGAACCTCCATATGCCGTGGGAGCAGCCCCAGAAATGCCAAAAAGACTAAAATAAAATAAAATAAATAAAATAAAAATAAATGAGTTCCTTGATCCAAACATATTTTCACATGTAACTGAAACTGAGAGAAAATGTATACACACAACCAAAATTTGGCTATTATTATCCCTATTTCAAATAGAATTATGCTATTATTTTGCAGATATAAACAGGTTTTATTCTCATGTTAATACTGTAGACATTTTATTCAACAACTTCAAAAATGCCTAGGTTTAAACACAATATCACACTTTTAAATTCTAAAATTGTTTACTTATTTCCTTAATACATTAATGAATAAGATAAAAACACATTGAGGAAGAAACATCCCTCTTATCATTTGGCTTAAAATGAAACACGGGATATTTTATTTTCTTAACTTCTGTCTTGTCAATGGTGATTAGTTCATCTGTTATTCTTGATTTTCTCTATTGACTCAATAATGCCAGAAAATAACAACTTGATATTTATCAAATACTGTGATTGCAACAGATCTTTCTTCTCATGGATACTAGTTGAATAATATTCTAGACACCATATTTCATAAGTATCATAGAGTGAATTCCAAATAACAGTTGATGTTTACCATTAGTTAAAGCAGATCATTTGCAAGCAAGGCATCCAAGAAATTTCTCATCCTTTGATGCTTGCAATTCCTGTATGTACCAGCAGGTGATATATTGTGTATCTTCAAGCTCATTTTGAACCTATTATTATTATTTAAAAAAATGTTTATAAAATGTGCTTACTACATTAACAGTATATTACTAAGCACAAATTTCTTATCTTTGCATCCAAATAGTAAAAGGAAAAAGTAATTTAACAAAAGTATTGAACCAATACACTTTTTTAAAGGGAAGCATTAATAAGCTCTCCCTAGATTCACTATTATCATAAACTGTTTTCTCTTAATTTAATTCTAGTTTTAATTTTCCAGGCATCAAACCAGCATTAGTGTCTGTACAAAACAAAGTGTACTACTTTTAAACTCATTTCATATTACTTTTCATCTGTAGAATTCTCTAGCCTCTTTATTCAGCCTATATTATCAGAAGGAGTTATCATGGCTGTATTTCTTTACTTATTAGCTAAAGGTTAGTGGTGGTGACTTTTCTACTTACATCATTTTCTTTGCACTTCATCAACATTTGTAATGAAATATACTCAGAGTTTCTTTAATAGAAGAACTCACAAATTTGTTTAAGTGTTAAGTAGTAATGACTGAGGGATGTCTGTAGAGGATCAGTCTAGCATTAGAGGCTACTCCTATAGAAATATTTAATTTCTAAGGCTTATAGATATTCAATAATTTGTTATACTTTGGGACAATGCTCTGAGTAACTCAGTTGTTAGTTGTACATATGTGTCACTATTTCCTAGTTCTTTTTTTTTTTTTTTTTGGCCTCACCAAAATGATGGAAATGTGGAAATCCCCAGGCTAGGGACTGAACTCATACCACAGTCATGACCCAAGCCGCTGCAGTGACAACACTGCACCACATGAGAATCCCCTAGTTCTTTTTTGATATATACTTTCTCTTCGTATTTTCTTTTCCTCTTTTCCAATAAATAGAATGTTAGTATTGAATGTCCTAACTGAAACAATCAATCTTGGTATTTTTATAGATATTCTTTATTTCTTGGTGAAACTCCTTCTGCCAACTTGCTTTTCTAAAATTTAAAATGTATGTATGAGAATAGTTTTAGCATGAATTTATCTTGTGCTTTCACAAATTTTGACAATTGCAACTAGGAACCACAGAAATAAGAGCTTAACACAGGCTGTGTATACAAACATTGTGACACTTTAATGCCCAGGAATAAAACTAGAAGTTAAAACTAAAAATAATGCAAAGGCATTGTCTTGTTAGAATTCAGAAGCTTATTCTTCAGTTTCTTCACTTCCTGATTTCTCAAAGTGTAGGTTACTGGGTTTAGAATGGGAGTAAAGATGGTATAAAACACAGACAGGACTTTGTCTATCAGAACACTGCCTCGTGGCCACATGTAGATGAAGATACAGGGCCCAAAGAACATGAAAACAACAATGAAATGAGCTGTGCAAGTAGAAAGGACCTTAGATGATCCTTTTGAAGAATGTTTCTTGATAGTAACCAGGACAATCACATATGATTTGAACAAATGCATAAAGCAGGACAAGGCAATTATGCCACTAGTTGAGATCATAAAGAGACCCAGTATGTAAGTATCCACACATGCCAGCTGGAACACCACAGGAAGGTCACAGAAAAAGCTATCTACTTCATTAGGACCACAGAATGGTAACATGAGAGCAAATGCAACCTGGCCCATTGAATGCATGACCCCTACAACCCAGGAAACCATCACAAGAGCAACACACACCTGGGGACTTATGATTGAAGCATAGCGGAGAGGCTTACATATTGCAATATACCGATCAAAAGACATATCCATAAGCAAAATAATCTCAGTACCAGTAAAAAGGTGTAGAAAAAATATCTGGGTGATGCAGCCATCAAAGGAGATGGTTCTGTGTCCAGTGAGGTAGTCTGTAATCATCTTAGGGGTAGCAAATGAAGCAAGAGACATATCAATGATGGAAAGGTTGGCAAGCAGGAAATACATAGGAGAGTGCAGGTGAGGGTCAGCTTATAGCTATGATGACTATGAGGCTATTACCCACCATTGTAGCCACATAAAACACTGAAAACACCACGAAGAAAAACATCTGTAGTTTCCAGGAATTAGAGAGTCCTAGCAAAACAAATTCACAAACTGTAGACTTGTTGGCCACATCCATTGTCCTGACTGATAGGTGAAAACCTGTTACCGAAGAAAACAAATCAAGGGAAAGTATGATTCCATTGAAGCAAAAGCTCTATTTCCAAGAATCCACTTTCATAGGCTTTCTTCCTCTATAAAAACTTGTCTTTAATATTACTTTCATCTTTATTTGGTATATTGGTTTCAAAGATAGGGTATTAGGAATCACAGTGAAATATCACTTAAGTCATAAATGTTGAAAATAACTCTTTAATTTCTAATGCCAATGAGAAATCCAAATGAGATTATATTATCCTTAACAGATCAACTTTTCTATGTATTTGTCTATTTATTTATTTGTATAACTTTGAAGGTGGTAGCTCACATTAAATAGGAACTTATTCTGGGCCTAAAATGCATTAAACACATACGCACCACATACACACAGGTTTAGTTATTTAGAATTCATCCATAAGGTTATCCTTACTGAAAGAACATGTAAAAATTATATCACATATATGTGACATGAGCTCTTAAGAAACATTATAGAGACTTCAGTGAATAGTTGTAGAACTCTTGCAAATTTCCAGATAATTGTTAACATATTCATAGATTTAGACCCATCAGAAACACAGAGAAAATTAGTATTGCTGATATTTACCCAGTGGAATAGATATACTACAATATAGCCATATGGCCCAAGGAAGGGCATTTAACTTCTTTTCTCTCAATTGCTTTTTTAAATAGGAGTTTGCTCCTACAAATATTTGTAATTCTATGACTTAAAACTTTACCTTGTCTCCTAAAGAATATATCACATCACTTATATGGGAAAGAGCTCAAAGGTCAATCTCATTGTTTAAATTCAACTCTTGTTTGAATTCTCCTTTTATACATGCCAACATATGCAAACTATTTATTGACCTCAGCTCCATGGAGTAGGGGTTAGAAGATGGTAGAAGGAAAGGCAGAGAGCAAAAACACCTTTGCTTACCAGATCTAAGCAGAATCAGGGCTTTGGACTCTTCAGAGTGTTGAAAAGGCTGTGACAGGGAACATATAAGAGGTAATTTTAAGTATAAATAAATGACCTAGTTGAACTATCAGTGATTTAGCAGTTGTAGATAAAAATAGATGCTATAGGAACTTGGGAATTGACCAGGAAATTGTATCACATTGGGATCTATTAAACAACCAAGATGGTATTATTTGGTTCATAATAGGAAGATATATCTAGAGTCTTATGGGAATTTACAATGTTTGTTTTTACCTGGACCTGAGAGATTCAGGGAATGGAAGTTGGGAAAGACATCATTTAAGAGGTAGCAGGAGATATCAAGTCAACAAACACTAATAAGCAGTCTTGACTATCTAATCCTATTCTAGAGACAGTGGAGAATAAAATCCAGGAACACTCCATTCTGCTTCAAGTAATTTATAATTTCTTTATAGATGTTGAACACCCACAAATAAAACAACTGGCGAAAAATACAGCCAAATAAATGAAGTGTTCAACCAATTCTAAACAGAAAAACATAGACCTTATTCTCACTTATGGTTGGAGGAACTGAAAGGTAACATTTGCAGACCCCAAATCAAATAATAGGTCCTATTTGTCTTATCTTTACTGTAGCCTAGATGCTATCCCCATCCCACTATATTCATTCCATGTACATGAAGCACTCAAGGATAATCATAACATTTTGTGATCCATCTTTAACTCTGGCCAAACCAACTTGAATGTTCTAATAACTCCCGCTGGAACTTGAACATTTGTTTATCCTCTAAGGAACAGCTGGTCTTTTTCATTCCATGTAATTTTTTCAATCAATTTATATCAATGCAGGCATTATAAATACAAATGTCTCAAAGATAGTGAACCTCCTTTACCCATAAATTGGGCAGGGGATTGACTTGAAGTCACTCTGGAGCAGTTATCACTGCTTTAAGGGTTAATTGAGTATTGGAATATTAATATGTGTGTGGAAAATGATTCTAAAATCATCTAGATCAACTCACTCATGTATGAAGAATCACAGAACCAGTTGATGCAGTAAATTTTCCAGTCTCACACATCTAGGACAAAAGTTGAATCCACAAAATTTGAAAATTTTCTGAATCCCAGGTCACTGCTATTTCTGCTTCACCAATTTAAGTGAGAGCTCTGCTGGAGACATCCATTTTACTATCAGGTACATAGATGCAGAAACAAATCCAAGTTTCTGAAATGTGTCAAGTCAGAAAAACAGTGTGGAGTTAAAGGGCACCAAACATCAGAACAAAAAGTCAGAGTATGGGTAATTGCATGTGTAAATTGGCTTAGTTTGGAACAGTTCTTTTAGAATGTACACCACAGCAGAGTTTTAAGAAAGAAAAGAGAGAGGAAAGCTTGGGTTAGTGACAAAACATTTCAATTGACTTTCAGTGCACTTTGTAAACTCTTCTCACATCTTAGCATTTCCCTAAGCAGCCAAGTTTTAATGTCATGTTATATTACATAACTTCTAGGTTCTCCATTATCATCCCCTGTCTCTACATGAACTGTTTCCTATTTGTTCCAAGTGAACTCTTAGAAACAGGAATTTTTCTGCTTCAAACTGCTTTGGTAAAAGTCTATAAAATCCAACAGTTAAAAAATACCTGACTTCAGGAATCATGATACTTAACAGAGTCTATTTAAAATATATTTAGAAATGTATGAAACCTTCAGGCCTTAACCACATCGTGTTCACAAGCCTTTGAAAAATGTATGGCATTGGTGGCCATACAGAGTCATTCATGCCTGATAACTGAAATGAACTACAAATATGAGGTTATTTTATTTTTATTCTGGAAAATCCCCATTAGAAAATTGAAGCAGATTATGCTTGTCCATACCCATTTTCCTCATGATGTGTTCCTTTATCCTACCCACTGCAAGAAACTGGTGCCTACCTTCCTTTGCACTGATGTGTTTTCACTAATAATCAGTCATTCATGATTCTCAAACATTGTTCATTCCTGTCTTTCCTTGTCATGATGATGTTTTGAAAAAGCTTACCCACTCCCTTCCCCTTCAAAACCTGTTGGCAGCTACCTGTGAATTTTTTACGTTTTTCACAAAGTGAGGAATAAATATTCAAATAGCTGAATTTTCATTTCTTTCATGGAGATTTGCATTTTACTGGTAAGCAAATTGCTAAGTCATAAGACTTAATCTTTAATTGAATTAATTAAGATATCTGGAAAAGCCATGGGGGAAATATTTGACCAATGTGAGCAAGAGAGTGAGACAGCAGGAAACTGTCTGGTGGTGGGCAATCACTGCATTATTTCATGCCCCCCCCAAAAAAATCTCACTTTGAGTTTGATCACTGTACTTTTCTTTTTTTTTAATTAATTTTTTTTTATTTTCCCACTGTACAGCAAGGGGGTCAGATTATCCTTACATGTATACATTACAACTACATTTTTTCCCCCACCCTTTCTTCTGTTGCAACATGAGTATCTAGACAAAGTTCTCAATGCTATTCAGCAGGATCTCCTTGTATATCTATTCTAAGTTGTGTCTGATAAGTCCAAGCTCCCAATCCCTCCCACTCCCTCCCCGTCCCATCAGGCAGCCACAAGTCTTTTCTCCAAGTCCATGATTTTCTTTTCTGAGGAGATGTTCATTTGTTCCCTATATTAGATTCAAGTTATAAGTGATATCATATGGTATTTGTCTTTGTCTTTCTGGCTTATTTCACTCAGTATGAGAGTCTCTAGTTCCATCCATGTTGCTGCAAAAGGCATGATGTCATTCCTTTTTATGTCTGAGTAGTATTCCATTGTGTATATGTACCACTTCTTCCGAATCCAATCCTCTGTTGATGGACATTTGGGTTGTTTCCATGTCCTGGCTATTGTGAATAGTGCTGGAATGAACATGCAGGTGCATGTGTCTCTTTTAAGTAGAGTTTTGATCACTGTACTTTTCCTAGTTCTCCTCCACCTGTAAATGCCAGAGTCTTCCAGAAATCAGAGTGAAATGGCCTGGAACAATCAGTCAGTCATAAGGGAATTCATACTACAGGGTCTCTCCAGTGCCTGGGAGCTCCAGATCTTCTATTTCCTGTTTTTCTCCATTGTATATGCAGCCACTGTACTGGGGAGCCTCCTCATTCTGCTCACCATCGTGTCAGAGCCACGCCTTCACTCCCCCATGTACTTTCTGCTGGGCAATCTCTCCTTCATTGACATGTCTCTGGCCTTGTTTGCCACCCCCAAAATGATCGCAGATTTCCTCAGTGAGCACAAAGCCATCTCTTTTGAAGGGTGCATCACCCAGATATTCTTCCTGCATCTCTTAGGGGGTGCTGAGATCGTTCTGCTGATATCCATGTCTTTTGATAGGTATGTGGCTATTTGTAAGCCTCTACGTTACTTAACCATCATGAGCCAAAGAATGTGTGTTGGGCTTGTGACACTTTCCTGGATTGTTGGCATCTTCCATGCTATGAGTCAATTAGCATTTACTGTAAATCTGCCCTTCTGTGGGCCCAAAGAAGTCGACAGTTTCTTTGTGATCTCCCCTTGGTGATTAAACTTGCCTGTGTAGACACATACATGCTGGGAGTGTTCATGATTTCAACCAGTGGCATGATTGCCCTGGTGTGCTTCATCCTCTTGGTGATCTCTTACACTGTCATCCTGGTCACCGTGAGACAACGTTCCTCCGGTGGGTCCTCCAAAGCCCTCTCCACTTGCAGTGCCCACTTCACCGTTGTGACCCTTTTCTTTGGCCCGTGCATTTTTATCTACGTGTGGCCTTTCACAAATTTCCCAATAGACAAAGTGCTCTTGGTATTTTATACCATTTTCACTCCCCTTTTGAATCCCGTAATCTATACTCTTAGAACTAAAGGCGTCAAAGATTCCATGAGAAAACTTAGCAGCCGTGTCTTTAAGTCTAGGAAGACTGATCATACCCCTTGAATTCCTCATACAAAAATGAGCATCTATTCCCCTGACTCAGTTGGTCAACATAGTGATGCTATTGCAAGATGGATGAAGACAGAACTATTTCTGTAATCAGTCTCAGTAGTCCCTAAATATCAGTAATATTAAGAGGTCCTCTCACAACCTAATATTTACTAGGGAGCATTATCAAATCTATACCCCAAATTTTATCCCACAAGGACTCACTTTTTAGAGTATTCAAGACTTGTCAGGTGTAAGCATTTATTTGAGTATTAAGTAAAATATCTGTATGTTTTAAGAAAGAATAGATTTCCTCCCAGTCTCTTATAATTGTCTCTAAAAAGGGGGCAAGTGTGAAAGTTCCAACACCTGTACTCTCAAGCATTCATGCATTTTTAATTGCTGAAAAAGGAGCTGATAAATGAATTGTTCTAGTTCAGAATCCAGAAAAAAATGGGGGGTTCTTGGTAAGTGAAAATGTTTGCTATTTAATGTTTTTGTAGCATATCTTTGATAAGAATAAGGATGTACTTTATTTATTTCAGTCCCTAAGCTCCTTAGTGTCAATTTCACAATTTTAATACAGTATAGTATCTCCAGGATACTATAGTCATATATGTATGTATGTATGTATGTATGTATGTATGTATGTATATATACACACACACACACATATATATACTTGATTCTAGAATTTATACAATAAATCCCATTCCCATTCCCATTCTACAGAAAATGTAACTAAGATCCAGGGACACTGTAGCTTTTTCAAGACAGAATCTAAGGTCTTTCTCCTACAAAATGGGTATTTATTTTCTAAGCAGTAAAAAGTTATTTTGGTGCCATTGATGTTCACTGTATCATTTTTATAATCAAAATACATGTTGTAAATAGCAAGGTCCCAAAAGATCTAAGCCATTTTCACCTTGGTTAAACACAGTATTTGACTTAAGGGATCAATGAAACAGTAGTCCTTCATCATATTCAATATAGCTAATAGCTACATATTTTAGAACATAGAAATCATCTCAGTGATATCTATTTATTTTACAGAGGATGAGATTTAGAACAAGAAATAAAGTGACTTTTCCAAGTTTATATACCTATAAGATGACAGAGTCTAGCCAAGAAGGTGCCCCTTCTCTCTCTGCCTGTCTCTGTCTCTCTCTCTCTCAATTGGACAACAGTGAAATTAAGAGCATTTTGGTCATTGTAATTCTGAGAGCTAAAAATAGAAGAAATGTTTAATGCATAAAAGTGAACTCATAACCATTAATAGTTACCCAGTTATCTAGTTGCCTGGCAATGTCAAAGTTTGCATGATGTGGTATGTAATGTTGTGCAGCTTGGGTTTAGATAGAGGCAGATGTATGCATCATTGACTGATAGATATGCAGATTGTAAGTAATCGAATATAAAGGTAAATCAGTTATTAGGTAAATGGATGGGCTAATATATGGATGTGGATGGATGGGTGGGTGGATATATAACAAAACAAAGATAGATAACCAGGTATTTACAATCATGAAGAAACTAATATACCAGTTGAATATATTGACTCCAGCTCTATGCATGTATGTTGAATCTGAACAACTGTAAATTTCAGCTGTAACTTGTTTAAAGTTATTTGAAAAACTATTGAATTTGCTAAAGTTGAAAAAGTACATTCTTAAATATGTTTCTTGTGATGAAGTATAGCCAGTTGAATTTACAAATACGGCAAGATCTCCTAAAGAATTATGTTAGTGAAAACAAATTTTAAAAACCCTTTAAATATGACTCTATGACTATTATAAATTTGTTCTCCCTAATTCTCAACCCTGTTAGACCAAGTCTGCAAACTGGATATTCATATTTCATTCTGATAAAAAGCATATGGTTGGCCAAACAAAGTAAAGAATGTTGCATTATTTATTTTCTATGTCAGGCTATGAATTTTGTTCTCCAGTTTAGCATCCTAATATGCACACTGCTAGAATCATAGCAAAATACATGTCACAGTTTACATTATATGAAAATTGGCATGTGTTCTAAAATAAAATTCCAAGCATTAGGAATGCAACATGGAAAATTAACCACAAAGACAAAATTACATGGTTGGCATAAGCCCCAACCTAAGAAAAATTCACAAAGAATTATCCCAGTCCCCGTTCTAAGCCCTCCACTGATGGGGTTCTCTTCCTCCCTGTCTCATATTTTCTGTTGACAGTTTTCTGAGCATGCTCTTTAATCTTTCATTCTCATCACCATAGAGAATCCTAACACTGAGTCCCAACAGTTTACTGTGAAAGATAAACCTAACAAACAACTTCAGGAAATACTGGATTAATCTCATGATTCTGTCTTCACCTCCAAGAGGCATTAGCTAATTAAAACAAATTATAGAAGTTCCCTTGTGGTGCAGCTCGTTAGGGATCCAGCTGTGGCACTGGCTGTGGCATAGGTTGAAACTGTGGCTCAAGTTTGATCCCTGGCCTAGAAACTTCCACAGATTGTGGGTATGGCCAAAAAAATCCAAAAAGCAAAAGCAAAAAAAAAAAAAGAGAGGGAGAGAGAGAAAAGAAAGGAAGAAAGAAAAAAAACAGACTGCAATGTGGATCTATAGAGTCATTTAATTATTATTTTTTTCTTTTTTTTCTTTTTTTCTTTTTTTAATTAGATTTCTTTTCTCTATTTAACCCCATCCAGCTTAAACTATTTCACAAATTGATCTCTAATTACAGTCTAATAAATAAAACCAGGAGTAAATATCTTTTAAGATGTCAAAATATCTAATATTGTTCAAAAAGTTAAATGTACACACAAAATAAAATTGAGATTTGTCTCAGATTGGATGAGCTTCAAACAATAAGCCACCAGCACCAAACTCGTTTCCTGGTCTCAGATCCCTTTAGGTGTATTTTTCTCCCACAGCAAATTCATTGCTCCTGCTCAAAGAACTACTTTCGCCTGCTCATTCTAGAAGCCAAGAGGATAATCAGCCAGGTGGCCTTCCATTTGACAATGTAGCCAGGGATTGGTGGAGCTCCATTATCAAAAATCTGACAAAGAATTGTTAGATGTGCCCCCTTTATTTTTTTTTGTCAGCTATCACTTTGTCCCCCTTTTCTTCCAGAAAACCTATTTATAATATGATGTTACAATTTTTGTTTCAAAAAATTACAATGGTTTTAGAACAAAGATATAGTATAGTTCTATTACATTACCCTTCAAGATTTAATCTAATACCTAAGCCCTACTCTTCACAAGACGCTCCTTCAATTCCTTTATTTTTCAGCAATCACTTCTTGCATCATTAATTTCAAACATTGTTTTATATTGCTACCTAATCATTTCTCAAGTCTGTGTCTTTTCTTCTTGTAATTTATAGCATTTTGAGAACAAAGATTTTGCCCTGGCTTGTTTTGTTGTCATTACTCATTTGTTTGCACATTTTTTTGATGTTTTTAGTCTTTGCCATAGATCTTGACTCAGGGCACAGTGAGAAGTAATGATTTGGTACAATTTTTGAAGTAACTATCTTTTTTCTAAGTAACTGTACTTTTTGAGAGTTCCCTTTGTGGCTCAGTGGGTTATGAGCCCAACTACTATCCGTGAAGATGTGGGTTAGATCCCTGGCCTGGGTAGGTTAAAGATCCAGCATTGCTGTGAGCTGTGGTGTAGACTGCAGACTTGGCTTGGAACTGGTGTTGCTGACTGTACTTTTTGTTTTTTTCCTTGTTATATCCCTATACTCTTTGACTCTTTCAAGGGGAATTGAGGAGATCAGACTATATAGGAAAAGGGACTCTGTATCTACATCCTTCAAATGATGCTATAGACACATAAATGATGGTATATTCTGATTTTCATTTTTCTGAAGATATTTTCTAGTTTCTGTTTTCATTTCTTCTTTGATTCTATGGTTGTTCAAGAATGTGTTGTTTAGGAATTCCCATTGTGGCTCTGCACATTAAGAATCTAAACTAGGAGTTCCCGTCATGGTGCAGTGGTTAATGAATCTGACTAGGAACCATGAGGTTGCGGGTTTGATCCCTGCCCTTGCTCAGTGGGTTGGGGACCCAGCGTTGCCTTGAGCTGTGGTGTAGGTCGCAGATGTGGCTCGGATCCTACGTTGCTGTGGCTCTGGTGTAGGCCGGTGGCTACAGTTCCGATTCGACCCCTAGCCTGGGAACCTCTATATGATGCGAGAGCGGCCCTAGAAAAGGCAAAAAGACAAAAAAAAAAAAGAATCTAAACTAGTATTCATGAGGATGCCAGTTCAATCCCAGGCCTCACTCAGTGGGCTAAGGATCCATCATCACCACCACAAGCTGAGGCACAGGTCGCAGATGAGGCTTGAATGGGGGTGCTGTTGCTGTGGCTATAGCATAGGCCAGCAGCTGCAGCTCCAATTCAGTGCCTCGCCTGGGAACTTCCATATGCCACATATGTGGCCCTAAATAGAAAAAAAGAAAAAGAAAAAGAATGTGTGGTTTAGTTTTCACATATTTGTAAAATTTTTCCATTTTCTTTTCATTATTCACTTCCAATTTCATGCAATTGTGGTCATAAAAAATACCTGGAATAATTTCAGTCCTCTTAAATTTATAGCAAATTGTTTTGTAACCTGGCATGTGAGCTCTCCTTAAGAATGTTCCATGTGCCCTTAAGAAGAATGTATATTCTGCTGCCACTAAGTAAAATGTTCTGTAAATGACTGTTAGGTCCATTTAGTTCACAGTGTCGTTCACGTCTGTTGTTTCCTTATTGATTTTCAGTGGGGATCATCTGTCCGTTATTATAAGTGGTATATTGAAGTCTGCCTATATTTCATTGCTATTTCTCCCTTCAGATCTGTCAGTGTTTGCTTTATATTTAGGTGTTCTCATCCTGGGTGAATATATGTTAATAATTATTATCTCTTCCTATTGAAATAAACTTTTATCATTATGTAATGGCCTCCTGTGCCTGTTTTGACAGTTTTGGTCTTAAAGTATATTTTGTTTTTGTCTGATATAAGTATAGACGCCCCTTTTCTCTTGGTTATTAAAATAATTTTCTCTAGGTAAGTGCCGTCTTGTTCATTGTTTTCTATTTTGTAATTAGGTTATTCCTCTCTTCCAGTTCTGCTGTCCTCCTTTGGAATTTGATGATTCTTTTACTGCTATATCTTGATTCTTTTCTCTTTATCTTTTCTTGTATCTGCTATAGATTTTTTCTTTGTGGTTACCATGGGGCTTTCAAAAATCTTCCTATTGTTATAATTCTATTCTGAGCTGATAAAAACTTAACTTCAGTTGCATACACAAACAGTATACTTTTCCTCCTCACTCTGGCACACACATTACAGTATTACTTTCAGAATTTAAGCAGATAAAATAGCATATGCCAAGGGCCCAACAAATTAGAGTCAGGCAAATTGGAGGAAATGAAGAGTTAGTGTTCAAAGGGGAAAGGAATACAAAATGGAACTGAAGATATAAGCAGGATCCAGAGGGTTCATGTCTTACCATATATTGTAATAATTTGTTGTATGTTTCCCCACCATGCTGGTAATCTTTTCTGTAATCCAGAGAATGAAACCTCTCACATTATAAGCTTTTAGTGTAAATATTTGAGAATAAACACATATACATGATCTTCATCAACAGAGCGATGAACAATGTCAAAATCAACAGCACATCAGAATACTTCAGCCTTGGGGAGACAAATGCTGAGAGTGTATGTCCAGACCAGGGATGTCCAGGTCTGCTGTAATCCTTGTGCTCCTCCAGATATTCTCTGTCATCTTAATGTAAAGTCTTTCACCAGCAACATGACATCCCCCCAGTAAACATGCACCAACATGCTATTCAGGGAGTGGGCATCAATAAACCAAAAATGTCATTTCGGTGTATGAGATAGTTTCAAGGTGCAAGGTGGCTGGAAAAGAAGAAAATATGAGGAAAAATGGATACATTTCCAGAAATTGCTGAGCCAACACATGTAACTTGAGGTTCAGTATACTTGTCAAGTGAGCAAATTCAAGGTTTACAGGAGAGACTGGAAAGAGACAAGGAGAATCAAGATAACTTCTATAACTACAACATGGTCCTCAATCACAGATGATATATTTAACACACTTTTATACCAAAGAAAAAATAAGAAACCTTCCGTCAAATCACCTAAATTTGTAAAACGTTCTCACAACAGGAACTGGATAAAAACTGGTCTGTTGGTTGCAGTCTGCCCTTAGTTACTCAGTGTTCCCCATTATCTCTGCAACATGTATCTAGCATCCCAGGCCTTGGCCACTCTCCCTCAGCCCAAGCTCTCTTTCCATGACCACTAAGTTAACCTCTTCTCTAGAGATAATAAACTGCATGTAGTTCCTGAGTACACTAGGTATTGTTAGCTTCTCTGCCTTTGTTTATGCTATTCCTCCTTTTAGCATGTGTTCCCGTAACTTGACCTTCAAATCTCAGATTCAACACTGCCTCTGAAAAGCTTTTGCTAACTCTGCAGGCACATTTGGACATGCCTTTTCCTAAGTCCCCATATTACCATATACAAACTTACATCCTGGCAATTAAGACACTGCATTGTCATCACCTGTATTTTTATTAGATACAATCTCCTTAAGGGTAGAGACTGAGTCTTAATATTTCTGTTTAGAGCAGAGTTCCTGATACATAAAAGGACCAAAATACATTTTCTGGATTATCTTTACTGAGAGAGATTAGGGTATCACCTGTTTGACAAAGGCAGAAAATTCTACTTATGATAATGTTATCCTCTCCAAAG